>NC_073380.1:82453470-82753470 GCF_028641065.1 Leucoraja erinaceus | reverse complement strand
CTGCAAGAGTAATAAGGTTGTTCTCACTCGGACTGACATAGAGCCATGGGTTTAGATGGGGTGGAATATATCAAATGTGTTCAGGTTAGCATCTCCAAGCAATATGTAGAGGGGCCTACAAGGGAAAGGGTCAAGCTTGATTTAGGAAATTGGATTGAGGAAAAGCAGCTGGGAGTAAGGAAGCTCAGACGATGAGAGAAATCGAGGCTCTGGTCAGAAAAAAGAAAGAGGCATTGGACAGGTATATATTTAAGAATGAAATCGGGAGGGCAAAAAGGAAGCAGGAGATCGCTCTGGCAAATAAAATATGGGAAATACAAAGAGATTTTACATTAAGAGGAAGAGGGTAACTAGAAAGAGAATAGGGGCCCTCATAAACCAAAGTAGTCATCTATGTGTGGACACCAACCTCCATGAGCATTTCTCTGCTTGTTTTTCATGAGAAAGACATGAAGACTGTGGAATTTGGGACCGTTAGTGGAGATGTCTTGAGGACAATTAGTATTATGGTTGAGATAGCCTAAGGTGTATGAAGTTAGATAAATCTCCCTGGCCTGATCAGATATATCCGAGGACACGGAAGCCAGAGAGGAAATTGCAGGTGCCCCGGCTGAGGTATATAAATCATCATTAGGCACAGGTAAGGTGCCAGCAAGCAAGAGGGTGGTTAATGTTGTGCCTCTATTTAAGAACAGCTATAAGGAAAATCATGGTAGCTAATGAGCCTAACATCTGTGATAGGCAAGTTACTGGAAAGGATTCTGAGGGATAAGATATATTTGCATTGTGATAGACAGGGGCTAATTAGGGATAGTCAGCATGGTTTTGTACATGGGTTTGATTGAGTTTTTGGAAGAAGTGAACAAAAATGTTGATGAGGGCAAAGCAGTACACATTGGAGTATATGAACGACAGGACTTCATCATGGTATTTGATGAGGTTCTGCATGATAGGCTACTCGAGAAGGTTAGATTGCATGGGACCCAGGGCATAGATATGGAGAATAGCCACAGTCATAAATGGGACCTGAGGGGAAATATTTTCATACAGAGGGTGGTAAATATGTGGAATCAGCTACCAGAGGTAGTGGTAGAGGAGGGTACTATTGCCAGATTTTAAAAATAGTTGGACAGGAACACGTAAAGTTTTGAAGGGATGTGGCAAATGGGAATAGCTGAGTTTGGAAATTTGGACCAAAAGTTCTGTTGCAGTGCTGCATAGCTCTATTGTGACTAACCTCGATCTCACACTTTGGTGACATAACCCGATTCTGAAGAATCTGCTTTTGTTTATCCCAATTTAGTTTGTGGGTTCCATCCCCTCACTGAGAGGTTTGGACATAATATATCTGTGAGAGTCACTGCGGAATGCGGAAACGCAGACCTACATGACGCTCAGGTTAGGGTGGACAATCCCTCAGTTTATTTGAAATGACACCACTGGATGTAACCCTGTACTCATAACCAATGAATAACTTTTAAGAAAGAGATGATTGTTATCTGTGGGATCTTGCTGTGTAGAAATTGGTGACCATGTTTCCTGCATTACAACAATGTCACTACTTGCTACCATCACTCACACATTTCCTTTGTGTAAACATTTCAGGATATTCTGTGTCAAAGGATAAATTATTTCTGCTGCTCACACATCACGTCGATGTAAAGTAACTAAGAGGCAATTTGTATTATTTGACAGTAATAATTAATTTAATACATCATTGCGAGCTCTCTGAAGTAACAACACATTGATTGTGGAGCACAGAGAAACAAACCTCTTTTGCATTCCGTCAGGATTTAGAGCGCAGGGAGCAACATAGATCTTATGTAAGCCTTCCTTTCCTCAAGCACCTTTTACTTCCACCAGATGACGCAAAGTCAGTGCCTCGGCAACATCCTCCGAGTGAAGAAGTTAGAAACATAGAAACATAGAAACATAGAAATTAGGTGCAGGACTAGGCCATTCGGCCCTTCGAGCCTGCACCGCCATTCAATATGATCATGGCTGATCATCCAACTCAGTATCCTGTACCTGCCTTCTCTCCATACCCCCTGATCCCCTTAGCCACAAGGGCCACATCTAACTCCCTCTTAAATATAGCCAATGAACTGGCCTCAACTACCCTCTGTGGCAGAGAGTTCCAGGGATTCACCACTCTCTGTGTGAAAAAAGTTCTTCTCATCTCGGTTTTAAAGGATTTCCCCCTTATCCTTAAGCTGTGACCCCTTGTCCTGGACTTCCCTAACATCGGGAACAATCTTCCTGCATTTAGCCTGTCCAACCCCTTAAGAATTTTGTAAGTTTCTATAAGATCCCCTCTCAATCTCCTAAATTCTAGAGAGTATAAACCAAGTTTATCCAGTCTTTCTTCATAAGACAGTCCTGACATCCCAGGAATCAGTCTGGTGAACCGTTTCTGCACTCCCTCTATGGCAATAATGTCCTCCTTATCTCAGAGATTGAAGGCCAACCTCTTAAGTTGAGACTGTGATGCCTGGTTCCAAATAACCGAGCCAGTGGAATTATTGCCCTGTCAACCCCCTTAAGAATGTTGCATGTTTCAATGCATTACCTCTCATTCTGCTAAACTGCAGAGAGTGTAACAGCAATCGTAGCCTCCCCTCAGCAGCACAAATCCTCATCCCAGGAATCAACCTGGTGAACCTTCTCATTATTCCCTCTATCACAAAAATATCTCTCCTTGAATAAATAGCACAAAATGGTCCAGGATGTTCAATCCATTCTGATTATACTTAATTAATCTGACAGAAACTCTGTGCCTGCAATGTGACTTTGTGAATAATTATCACGTCTTTCCTCTGAGCTCTCCCCCCGCACCCGCCCCCCCCCCCCCCCCCACCCCAGAAGCAACAGCGGCCAGAGCCCAGCACCCGCTGTGAGTCCCCATCGCATCACAAACCCCTTCCACTCCCCCCCCCCGCTGGCTCCTGCCCCCCCTCCCCGGGATACCCCACTCTCCCGCATGGCTCTTCCCTCATCTTTTCCCTGAGGTCTCTCCCCCTCTGATCCTCTGCCCCTGCACACCTCCCCCTCCCCACCACACCGCTCCCCCCCACACCCATCCCCTTCCAGACCCCCCCCCCCACCCCCCCTGCACAACACCCCACACACACCCCTCCCTCCCACACACCCCTCCCTCCCACACACCCCTCCCACACACCCCTCACAACCCCCCCCTGCCCTCACACACCCCTCTCCCTCACACCCCTCCCCAATGCATATACATACCCCACCACATACCTCACTCCATACAAACCCTCCACCCCACACATATCCCCCTCACACACACCCTTTGCCCCCCACAACCCCTCCCACCCACACCCCCCACCCACACACCCGCCCACACACCTGCACAACGCCCCCCCCCCCCCACAACGGCACCCCCCCCCCCCCACACATTACACCCCCCCCCCACCCCCCGCCACACACACCCCTCTCTCCCCTCTCCCCACAACTCCCTCTTTCCCCCACAAACTCCCCACAACCCATCCTCCCCCCCCCCACAACCCACAGTTTGGGATAACAGTTTCACGGCCAACGTGATTCTTCGCAGAAATACGGCTACAAACACTCAGGGATCATCTGTACAGAAACAGTGTGTCCTGATTAAAAGTGGAATGATTTGACTCGAACACCCATTAAGATACAACACATATTTATTAAATCACTTACAGCATGGATCTGCATATATTGCTGCTCCGAGCTGCTACTGCTACTAACCAGCGTAAGCGGGTTCTCGATATTATAAAATTACCTACTAGGCGGAGTTAGTATTAACAAGCACTATAATTGGCTAGTATGAAATAGCCAATCTACATCTCTTCTTGTAGAAATAAAGAAGCATCTGTGGCTAAGCCATATAAGCAGAATGTTAAGAATACAGGCTTGCTGGACTTGTCAAAGAACCGCTTCTGCGTGTCACATTTAAATTGTAGTTACTTCTGAACCGCAGGCGGGTAACGAACTTGCTGCTAGGACACAGGCAGGGGAGCATGGGTTTAGCGAGACATCAGTCGTTGGGCTGGAGAACCTAGTATGGGATCCTGTGCAATGTTCCTTAGATTGAGCAAGTCCAGGTATACGTCTGATTTGGTGAGGTATGATTGCTCCATGAGTTGTTTTGCACTCCTGGTGGGCGGCTGGGACCACTGTCTTGTGGCCCTTGACTATGATACTGTCCTGTAGCACTAGTTCATCGCGAACCAGGAAGTAGAGGCCTACCACCAGGGGCGCTGGGGAGATGGCTGCCCTGCCGGCAGTCTATTCGTATTTTCTTTCTTTTTGTTATTTTTTTAGTGCGTTAGAAATTTGTTTTAATGTTTTATGTGGGGGGGGGGGGTCAGGGGAAATTTTTTCAGGTTCTTACCTTCCTGGAGATGTGATCAATTTTCGGATCACATTCTCCGGGTTCTGCGGCCTACCATCGTGGAGTTGGAAGCCTCCTCGGACTGTTGTGAACCCCACCGCGGTGCGTGGACTTAACATCGGAGCTGATCCCTTGCCTGGGATCGCTCCCACCATGACCACTGCAGAACCAACGCCAAGGGCTCGCAGTCTTGGGTGAGGCTGAGTCGGGAGCTCCAACGTCGCGGAAGGTTCGACCAGCCCCGAAGCGAGGTTCGATCGATGGCGCGAGGGAGCTGAAAACCCCCCGATGCCTTGACGCGAAGGGCCCAAACGCCGCCGGCTACAGGAGTTAAGATCATCCCGTCAACAGGGGGTCGAGGCCCATGACCAAGGAAGAACTAAGGAAGGACTTGAACTTTATTTCGCCTTCCATCACAGTGATGAATGTGTAGGAGTCACTGTGGTGGATGTTCATGTTAAAATGTGTTTTTTTGAGTGATCTGTTGCTTTTAGTTGTATGACTGACCTGGCCAATGAAATTCCTCGAATGTTGCAAAACATTCTTGGCGAATAAAGTGTGATTCTGATTCTGATTCTGATTTCGAGTTGGACTGCTTATCGGGCAGCCGCTCCGGATAACTGTAGACAGCAATTGTAAAGTCTCATCAGCAGCCGTGTGTTCAGCTAGGCTGTTTAAACAATCAGTTGGCACAATGACTGAGAATTGGTCCTGTTCGGAGAGTTGTTGTTCATTAGTTTTGTGCAGGGCTCTGGATGGCATGTCTGCTTTGTACATGCCTTTACCTTTCTTATAGACGATGTTGAAATCAAAACATTGCAGTTGCATCATCATCCGCTGGAGTCATGCTGGGACAACGTGGATCGGTTTGTTCAAAATGGTGACCAGCGGCTGGTGGTCAGTCTCGATGGTTACGGTTTTACCAAAGATGAAGTCCTTGAATGTAATGCAAGTGAAAACCTCTGCGAGCAGTTCCTTTTCGATTTACGCATAGCGCTGTTCAGTGTCAGTTAGTGGATGGGATGCATATGAAACGGGCTTGAAATTGCCATCATTGAAAATGGCATATATATCTATTACCCAAGGACATTAATAAAAGGTTTGCTCAATTTTATCAAAATCTATATACATCTAAAACTAAAATAGAAGATAGTAAAATTACAACTTTTCTAGATAACTGTGAGCTTCAAAAACTTGACATCTCAGAACAAGAGGAACTATGAGCTCAGATTACAAGTGAAAACATAAGATAAATAATAAAAATCATTGAAAAATGGTAAGACGCCTGGACCAGATGGCTTTAGTAATGATATTTTTAGAAAAGATTTCATGAGATAACAGTCCCACGCTTACTTAAATTATATACTCACGCTTTTAATGAAAATAAACTACCAGAAACATTAGCAGAATCAACTATTACGCTTATACCAAAAAAAGATAAAGATCTAGAAGAACCGGGCTCATACAGAGCCATATCACTTTTAAATACAGATCAGAAAATCTTAGCAAAGACCTTAGCAAGAAGATTGAGAGATTGAGTAAATATATTCATAAATTGATAAATCCAGACCAAACGGGGTTTATACCTAAAAGACAATCATCTAATAATTTGAGATGCCTGTTTAATATAATGTACTCACATAAAATGGAAAAAAGAAGATATATCAATTGTCTCTCTGGACGCAGAGAAAGCATTTGATCAGGTAGAGTGGCAGTACTTATAAAAAGTACTCCAAAAATATAACATGGGAAAGAATTTTATTGGATGGGTAAAATTACTATATGATAAACCGGCGGCAAGAATATTAACTAATAATATGTTATCTCCAAAATTCCAATTATCGAGGGGCAATAGGCAGGGATTTGCATTATCACCCCTGCTATTTGCCCTTATGATAGAGCCTTGGGCTGAAAAGATAAGAACTCATCCAAATATTCAGGGTAAATCCAAAGGGTTTCTACAGCTATATTAATAGCAAAAGGATAACGAGGGATAAAATTGGTCCATTGGAGAGACAGAGTGGACAGCTATCTGCAGAGCCAAAAGAGATGGGGGAGATATTGAACAATTTATTTTCGTCGGTATTCACCAAGGAGAAGGATATTGAATTATGTGAGGTAATAGAAACTAGTAGAGTAGCTATGGATACTATGAGTTTCAAAGTAAAAGAAGCACTGACACTTTTGAAAAATATAAAAGTGGTTAAGTCTCCAGGTTCTGACAGGATATTCCCTAAGACATTGAGGGAAGTTAGTGTAGAAATAGCCGGGGCTATGACAGAAATATTTCAAATGTCATTAGAAACGGGAATAGTCCCCGAGGATTGGCGTACTGCGCATGTTGTTCCATTGTTTAAAAAGGGTTCTAAGAGTAAACCTAGTAATTATAGGCCTGTTAGTTTGACTTCAGTGGTGGGCAAATTAATGGAAACGATACTTAGAGATAATATATATAAGCATCTGGATAAAAAGGGTCTGATTAGGAACAGTCAACATGGATTTGTGCCTGGAAGGTCATGTTTGACTAATCATCTTGAATTTTTTGAAGAGGTTACTAGGGAAATTGACAAGGATAAAGCAGTCGATGTTGTCTATATGGACTTTAGTAAGGCCTTTGACAAGGTTCCTCATGGAAGGTTGGTTAAGAAGGTTCAACTGTTGGGTATAAATGCAGGAGTAGCAAGATGGATTCAACAGTGGCTGAATGGGAGAAGCCAGAGGGTAATGGTGGATGGTTGTTTGTCGGGTTGGAGGCAGGTGACTAGTGGGGTGCCTCAGGGATCGGTGTTGGGTCCTTTGTTGTTTGTCATGTACATCAATGATTTGGATGAAGGTGTGGTAAATTGGATTAGTAAGTATGCAGATGATACCAAGATAGGGGGTGTTGTGGATAATGAAGAGGATTTCCAAAGTCTACAGAGTGATTTAGGCCATTTGGAAGAATGGGCTGAAAGATGGCAGATGGAGTTTAATGCTGATAAATGTGAGGTGCTACACCCTGGCAGGACAAATCAAAATAGGACGTACATGGTAAATGATAGGGAATTGAAGAATACAGTTGAACAGAGGGATCTGGGAATAACCGTGCATAGTTCCTTGAAGGTGGAATCTCATATAGATAGGGTGGTAAAGAAAGCTTTTGGTATGCTAGCCTTTATAAATCAGAGCATTGAGTATAGAAGCTGGGATGTAATGTTAAAATTGTACAAGGCATTGGTGAGACCAAATCTGGAGGATGGTGTACAATTTTGTCGCCCAATTATAGGAAGGATGTCAACAAAATAGAGAGAGTACAGAGGAGATTTACTAGAATGTTGCCTGGGTTTCAACAACTAAGTTACAGAGAAAGGTTGAATAAGTTAGGTCTTTATTCTCTGGAGCACAGAAGGTTAAGGGGGAACTTGATAGAGGTCTTTAAAATGATGAGAGGGATAGACAGAGTTGATGTGGATCAGCTTTTCCCTTTGAGAACAGGGAAGATTCAAACAAGAGGACATGACTTCAGAATTAAGGGACATAAGTTTAGGGGTATCATGAGGGGGAACTTCTTTACTCAGAGAGTGGTAGTGGTGTGGAATGAGCTTCCAGTGGAAGTGGTGGAGGCAGGTTCGTTGGTATCATTTAAAAATAAATTGGATAGGTATATGGATGAGAAGGGAATGGAGGGTTATGGTATGAATGCAGGCAGGTGGGACTAAGGGGAAAAGGTTGTTCGGCACGGACTGTTAGGGCCGAGATGGCCTGTTTCCGTGCTGTAATTGTTATATGGTTATATGGTTATAATACTAAAGACTCAAATAATAAAATCTCACTATATGCAGATTATATACTTTTATATATTACAAATTCACAAATGAGTATTCCAACCTTATTAAATTTAATAGAGGAATTCGGGTCTTTTTCAGGATATAGAATAAATTGGAATAAAAGTGAAATTATGTCATTAAAGCCTCAAGAAGCGACTCACTTATGAAAATTCCCCTTTAAAATTGCAACAGAAAAATTTAAGTATTTGGGTATTCAAATTACTATAAGATACAAATCTTTATTTAACGCTAATTTTATGGCGTTATTAAATAAATTGAACGCATTGATTAAATTCTGGAAAATGCTCCCGTTGTCATTAATAGGCAGAATAAACGCTATAAAAATGATTTTTTTTTTACCACAAATATTATACCTATTTCAATCTATACAAATATATATACCAAAACATTAAAAAAAAAAACTAGATTCTAATATTACCAACTTTATTTGGGACTATAAATCACATAGAATTCAAAGAAAACACCTGTGTAAACCCAAAGAGGCTGGGGGACTCTCACTTCCTAATTTTTTGTATTATTATTGGGCTGTGCATATTAAGAATATAATTCATTGGCTGGATAGCCCTTCCCAACAGATAGGATGGATAAGAATGGAGAAAGAGCATTGTTCTCCCTGTGATATAGGAGCGGTCCTTTTCTCTCCGATAAAATTGAAATAACGCAATATATAAGAATAACCCAATTATTCATAATACAATAAGAATTTGGAAACAAATAAAATTAACTTTAAAATTAAGAAACCTATCAGTGTTAACGCCAACAGTGAATAATCCTTCATTTAAACCATCTCCTATTGATAAAACATACAAACAATGGGAAAGAATGGGAATTAAAAGGGTAGGCGACATGTATGAAATGGGAAATCTGTTATCATTCCAACAATTAAAATTAAAATTTAAGCTGAATGACAACCAATACTTTAAATATCTCCAGATTTGCGATTTTATGAAGAAATATATACAAAGATATCAAACTATAATTTTAGACCCACTGGGAGAAGCAATGAATATTAAGGCTGACAGAAATTAATATCATATCTATATAATAGTATCTTAAAGAGAGAACTATCATCAACAGAGGCACTTAGAGAAGACAGGGAACGAGAATTAATGATAAAAATCACAAACGAAACATGGGAAAAGTATTTGATATATATACATAAATGTTCAATTAATTTAAGACACAACTTATTTCAATTCAAACTCCTAAATAGATTATATTATTCAAAAACTAGACTGAATAAATTTTATCCAAATATTTCTCCCATTTGTGACAAATGTCTATCTCAAAATGCCAACACTCCTTTGTTTCCTGCATAAAACTTAATACATTTATTTGCGATATTTTTGATATATTTACAAAATTATTCAAGATAAAAATGGAGCCCAACACTGAAATTATTATACTTGGAGTAACGGGAGATGGGAACAAATTAAACACATTTCAAAATTCATTTTTTAATTATGGGTTAATAATAGCAAAAAAACATACTCAAATTTTGGAAAAATACACCCATACCAACGCTCAAAATGTGGATTATAAATATGTTGGACACAGCACATCTTGAAGAAATGCGACTCCTCCTAATAGATAAACCAGACCAATTCTTAACGAGTTGGTCTCCGTTTATTGACTTCTTGGATACATGTGGTGCAACAGAATCGTAAAAACCAACTGTGTCAGGTCTGGGTGAAAGATGGTCAAGAATACAAATACTCATCTCCTATCTTCTATTTGCTACTCTCTCTCTTGCTCTTTTTTCTTTCTTACTTTTCTTCCTCACTCTCTCTTTCTCTTTTTACACACACTCCACGTTTTGTTACTTTCTATTATCTTTCTCTCTTTCATTTCTTAAAAAAAAAAAAAATGAAGTTGTACATAGAATGTAACATGTCAACATATATTTGGCACCTGAAAAAAGGTACCACTGTATTGTACTTACTTCTAATAAATAAAAGAAAAATGAAAAAAAAGGAAATCCCCATCAGTAGTGGCCTGCAGGCATGCTGCGCCTAGCCCGTACTGGGATGCATCGCAGGTGAGCGTTACCGGTAACTCTGGAGCGAAGTAGGCGAGTGTCGGTGGGCTAGCCAGCATAAGCGGGTTTTCAATATTATAAAAGTACATACTTGGCGGAGCTATTACTAACAGGCACTATAATTGGCTAGTAGGAAATAGCCAATCTACAAAAAGTAATTGATCTAAAATGTTAATTGTTTCCTTCCACAGATGCTGCCTGAACTGCTGAGTAGCCCCATTCTCTGTTTTAGTTTTAGATTTCCAGCTTCTTCACAATTTTGCTCTTTATGAATTGTGTAATAAATGGATTATGGAGCGAATGCAGTAAACCTGCGTCTCTCTGCGTTAAGAGGCCACTCCATGCCAAAGCTGTATTCTATGTGTTCTTCCTGGTCTGCACCATGGCCATCTGTCCAGCATGTTAAATATCACTTGCTTCACTGAAGCTCTCATTGGGAGCATGGCCGTGCAGATTGGAAGCCCATGAGTACTGACAAAATCAAAAGTGACAATGCCTCAAGGATAAAACATCTCCATCATTCTGCTGAAAATAACAGCAAGAAAAATTAAAGGTTGCAAAAGAAAAGATTAATTTAATTCAAAGTGATGTATTCTTTCATATTATTGCAGGAATGAGTTGTCAGAATACCATAAACCGACGATAATTGCTTTGTAGTCTTTTCCGCTCCTGGGTGCTCAAGTTGCCGAACCAAGCCACGATGCAACCGGTCAGCATGCTCTCTACTGTGCACCTGTGGAAGTTAGAGAGAGCCCTCCTTGACATACCGACTCCCCGTAATCTTCTCAGGAAGTAGAGGCGCTGATGAGCTTTCTTTATAATTGCATCAGTGTTCTCGGACCAGGAAAGATCTTCAGAAATATGCACGCCCAGGAATTTGAAGCTCTTGATCCTTTCCACCATCAACCCGTTGATAGAAATGGGACTGTGGGTCCCCATCCTACCTCTTCCAAAGTCCACAATCATTTCCTTGGTTTTGCTGGTGTTGAGGACCAGGTTATTGTGCTGGCACCATTTGGTCAGTCGGTCGATCTCTCTTCTATACTCTGACTCGACCCCATCAGTGATATGTCCCACAACAGTGGTGTCGTCAGCGAACTTGATGATGGAGTTCGCACTATGACTGGCTACGCAGTCATGAGTATAGAGTGAGTATAGCAGGGGGCTGAGCACGCAGCCTAGAGGTACTCCCATGCTGATTGTTATCGAGGCTGACACATTTCCACCAATACGAGCAGTCTGTGGTCTGTGAATGAGGAAGTCGAGGATCCAATTGCAGAGGGATGCCAGTTCTGCTAGTTTGGTAACCAGCTTGGAGGGGATGATTGTAATAAATGCCGAGCTGTAATCAATGAATAACAGCCTGACATATGAGTTTTTGTTGTCCAAGTGGTCCAGAGCGGAGTGGAGGGCCAGCGAGATCGCATCTACCATTGATCTGTTGTGGGGGTAAGCGAAATGCAGTGGGTCCAGGTTTTTCTCGAGGTAGGAGTTGATTTGCTCCATGATCAACCTCTCAAAGCCCTTCATCACCACCGGCGTTAGTGCCACTGGTCGATAGTTGTTGAGGCACGTCACATTACTCTTCTTGGGCACCGGTATCATTGATGTCCTTTTAAAGCAGGTGGGAACCTCAGACCTCAGAAGTGAGAGGTTGAGAATGTCCATAAAAACTCCAGCCAGTTGGTCCGCACAGGTTTTTAGAACACGACCGGGTATACAATCAGGTCCAAGCGCTTTTCGAGGGTTCACCCCTCTGAAGGATTTTCTGATGTCGGCCTCTGTGACTATGACTGAAATACCATCACAGCGAATGGGGGCTCGGGAAGGCACATCAGTGTTCCCCGTATCAAAGCGTGCGTAAAACGCATTGAGCTCATCAGGGAGTGATGCTTCGCTGCCATTCGAGCCGCCTCCTGGTTTCGCCTTGTAGGAGATGATTGCATTCAAGCCCCGCCACAGCTGCCGAACATCTATCTCATTGGGCCTTTTTGATGGCCTTACCAAGGTCGTATCTGGACTTCTGTGGCGTATTAGTTCAGGTCCATTGCCGAGTCCATGACCATTGCCCAGTCTACAGACTCCAAACAATCCTGGAGTTGTTCCTCTGCCCCCCAGCGCACCCCCCCCCCCCCCCCCCCCCCCCCCCCCCCGACCAGCCTTGCATAGTCCTCACCTCGGGGGGTGCGCTCTTCAGTTGCTGCCTGTAGGCAGGAAGAAGCTGCACCGCGGTATGGTCGGATTTACCGAAGTGAGGGAGATAGGCATTCTTGATGGTGGTAGAGCGATAGGCATTCTTGATAGTGGTGTAGCAGTGGTCAGTGGTCAAGGACCTCTGGTGCAGCAGGAGACATATTGGTGGAAGTTAGGGGACGATTTTGTTAAGGTTTGCTTTATTGAAGTCCCCAGCCATGGTGGTAAACGCCTTGGGGTAAGACGTCTGATGGGGTAGCTCTGTTGGTAAGGGATGAAATTCAGTCCCGTGCGATTACTGACATAGGGACTGATGATGCAGAGTCACTGTGGATAGAATTGAGGAATTGGAAATTGAGGAGCAGCATGGGAGGCTGGGAAAGCACATCTCGGACCCGCAAACCCTCAGCAAAGGAGCACCGCAACGCTGCATACTCTCCCCTCTCCTCTACTCTCTCTACACCAATGACTGCACCTCCACTGACTCCTCTGTCAAGCTTCTCAAGTTTGCGGATGGCACAACCCTGATTGGTCTGATCCAGGATGGGGAGGAATCTGCCTACAGACAGGAAGTGTCACAGCTGGCGTCCTGGTGCCATAGCAACAACCTGGAGCTCAATGCTCTTAAGACAGTGGAATTGATCGTAGACCTTAGGAGAGCACCCCCTCCCCTCCCCCCACTCACCATCAACAACACCACAGTCACATCTGTGGAGTCATTTAAGTTCCTTGGAACCATCATCTCCAAGGACCTTAAGTGGGGGGCTACCATCAACTCCACAATAAAAACAGAGGATGTACTTCCTGCTGCAGCTGAGGAAGCACAATCCGCCACAGGCAATGATGGTCTAATTCTACACGACCATCGTACAGTCTGTCCTCACCTTCTCCATCATGGTCTGGTTTGGCTCAGCCACCAAGCACGACACCCGGAGGCTGCAGCGAATCGTCCGATCAGCTGAGAAGGTTATTGGCTGCAACCGTCCCTCCATTGATGAACTGTATACTGCAAGGGCCAGGAAGCGAGTGGGTCAGATCATCTCTGACCCCTCTCACCCTGGCCACAAACTCTTTGAATCACTTCCCTCTGGAAGGTGAAACTGTCAAAGCTACCACAGCCTGACATAAAAACAACTTTTTTTCCAGGAGTAGTAACTCTACTCAATAACTAAAAATCTGTAGCCTCCTTTTGCTCTGGTATTTCATTTAATTCACATATTTAATCAATAGTTTTATTATTAATGTTTAATGTTTTATGTGTCATTCTTAACTGTCACTGTTGTCACTTGTGGGCGGAGCACCAGGGCAAATTATTTGTACGTGAATACTTGGCAAAAAACGTATACAATTCAATAAAGGTAAGAAGACACTAATGGGAGTTATCTACAGGCCCCCAAACAGTAGCCTGGATATAGGGTGCAAGTTACAGCAGGAGTTAAAACTGGCATGTAACAAAAGTAATGCCACTGTGGTTATGGGAGATTTCAATATGCGGGTAGACAGGGAAAATCAGGTTGGTTCTGGATCCCAAGAAAGGGAGTTTGTAGCGTGCCTCTGAGATGGATTCTTAGAGCAGCTTGTACTGAAGCCTACTAGAGATAAGGCAATTCTGGATTTAGTGTTGTCTAATGAACCAGATTTAATAAGGGAACTCAAGGTAAAGGAACCGCTAAAAAGTAGTGACCACATATGATAAATTTTAACCTGAAATTTGAGAGGGAGAAGGTTAAAGTGTCAGTGTTGCAGTTGAAGAAAGGGAATTATGAAGGCATGAGAGAGGAGCTGGCCAAGGTCGACTGGAAAAGGATCCTCACAGGAAAATGACGGTGGAACAGCAATGGCAGGAATTTCTGGGCATAATCCAGAGGATGCAGGATCATTTCATTCCAAAGAGGAAGAAAGATTCTAAAGGGAGTAAGAGGCAACTGTGGCTGACAAAGGAAGTTAGGGATGGAATAAAACTGAAAAAAAGGTGTATAACATTGCAAAGAGTAGCGGAAAGCCAGAGGATTGGGAAACTTTCAAAGGACAACAGAAGGTAACAAAAAGGGCAATATGGGCTGAAAAGATGAAGTACGAGGGTAAGCTGGCCAAGAATATAAAGAAGGCGAGTAAAGGCTTCTTTAGGTATGTTAAGAGAAAAAGATTAATAAAGACAAATGTGGGTCCCTTGAAGGCAGAAACAGGTGAAATTATTATGGGGAACAAGGAAATGGCAGAAGAGTTGAATAGGTACTTTGGTCTGTCTTCACTAAGGAAGGCACAAACAATCTCCCAGATGTACTGGAGGACAGAGGATCTAGGGAGACAGAGGAACTGAAAGAAATTTGCATTAGGCGAGAAATAGTATTGGGTAGACCAATGGGACTAAAGGATGATAAATCCCCAGGGCCTGATGGTCTGCATCCCAGTGTACTCAAGGAGGTTACTCTAGAAATAGTGGATGCTTTGGTGATAATTTTCCAATGTTCTATAGATTCAGGATCAGTTCCTGTGGATTGGAGGGGTAGCTAATGTTATCCCACTTTTTAAGAAAGGAGCGAGAGAGAAAACAGGGAATTATAGACCAGTTAGCCTGACCGGTGGTGGGAAAGATATTGGTGTCAATTATTAAAGAAGTAATAACGGCGCATTTGGATTGCAGTAAAAGCATTAGTCCAAGTCAGCATGGATTTATGAAGGGGAAATCCCTCTTGAATAATCTTCTGGAATTTTTTGAGGATGTGACTAGTAAAATGGATGAAGGCGAGCCAGTGGATGTAGTGGATCTGAACTTTCAGAAAGCCTTTGATAAGATCCCACACAGGAGATTAGTGGTTGGTTGGGAGACAGGAAACAAAGAGTAGGAATAAATGGGTCCCTGTCAGAATGGCAGGAAGTGGTGAGCGGAGTGCCGCAAGGCTCGGTGCTGGGGCCGCAACTATTTACAATATGTATTAATGATTTAGATGATGGGATTAAAAGTAACACTAGCAAATTTAACACAAAGCTGGGTGACTGTGAACTGCGAAGAGGATGCTAGGAGGTTGCAGGGTGACTTGGACAGGTTGAGTGAGTGGGCAGATGCATGGCAAATGCTGTATAATATAGATAAATGTGAGGTTATCCACTTTGGTGGCAAGAACAAGGAGGCAGATTATTATCTCAATCGTGTCAGATTAGGTAAAGGGGAAGTGCAACGAGACCTGGGCATCCTTGTACACCAGTCACTGAAAGTAAACATGTAGGTACAGCAGGCAGTGAAGAAAGCTAATGGCATGTTGGCCTTCATAATGAGAGGATTTGAGTATAGGAGAGAGGTCCAACTGCAGTTGTACAGGGCCCTGGTGAGACCACATCTGGAGTATTGTGTGTAGTTTTGTTCTCCTAATTTGAGGAAGGACATCCTTGCTATTGAGGCAGTGCAGCGTAGGTTCACGAGGATAATCCCCAGGATGGCGGGACTGTCATATCATCCAATGAGGAGAGATTGGAAAGATTGGGCTTGTATACTCTGGAATTTAGAAGGATGAGAGGGAGCTTATAGAAACGTATAAAATTATAAAAGGACTGGACAAGCTAGGCCACAGAAGGCAGTAGAGGCCAATTCACTGGATGGATTTAAAAGAGAGCTAGATGGAGCGATAGGGACTAGCGGAATCAAGGGAAATGTGGAGAAGGCAGGCACGGGTTACTGATTGGGGATGATCACAATGAATATCTCGAAGGGCTAGATGACCTCCTCCTGCACCTATTTTCTACGTTTCTATAACAATTGTCAATTTCTAATCGGCTGTATCAGCCCCATTTAAAAGGGAAGTGTTTGTGAGTGAGTGGGGAGCGGTGTCAGCTGGAGCTGAGCGTTTTCCCTCTCACAGAGCACGTTCCCCTCAGCCAGCAAATCGGGTTGAAGAGTTCGCATCCTGCAATGTTTAATGAATCACGGAGAGCAGGTGCTGAAAGTGTGGCGACACTGAGACCGGAATATAATCAGCCTTGGCTGGAAGCGAGAGAGAGAAATCACAGCGGTACAAAATCGGGGCTCGTACTCGACGCGAAGTCAAATGAAGGCAGGAGCTCGGAAGAGAGTGGCGCGGCGGGAGAGTTGCTGTGTTACAGTGCCAGAACCCCGGGTCCGATCCTGACTACGGGCGTTGCATTGTCCGGGGTTTGTGCTTTATCCCCATGACCATGCTCCGGTGTCTTCCCACTTTCCAAAGATATGCAGGCGTGCAGGTTAATAGGCTTCTGTAAATTGTCCCTGATACGTAGGATAGAACTAGTGTACAGGTATTCATGCCTACTATGTTCTGTTGTGCTGAAGCAAAGCAAGAATTTCATTGTCCTATCAGGGACACATGACAATAAACTCTCTTGAATCTTGAATCTTGAGGTGATAGCTTGTCAGCGCGGACTCTGTGGGCCGAACGGCCTGTTTCCACGATGTTTCTCTAATCTAGACTGAAAAGAGTGATGACAAGAGCGCAGACTCATGATATTTTCAGCCGCTGTTTCAGTGGGCTCCTCTTGCACTGTATATATTTTTTTCCAACCTGGCATCCCCTGACTTGCACAGGCAGGAAACAACTTGCCTCGCAGTGGGAGCCGCTCTGGCGGTTCCTCCGCTGCACAGCAAGTGTGTGAAACGCGGCTACGCATCCAAAGCAGAGAAGGAGAAAATAAAAAAGAAAGAAACAAAACCAGAAGATGCTGGGAATAGTCAGCAGGTCGCGCAGGAGCTGCTGTGATCGACGACTCTCTGTCAGAAACTGCAGTGTTTGCAGCATGTCCCTGTAAATTTCAAATGGCATTTAGTTTTGATTTAAATAACTTAAAGAAAGGAGCAAGGAGCGCACATTCGCCCCGGAACCCAACGCTTAATGTCCAGATCCACTTTTCATGCTCGCGGTCGATCCGGGTGACAGAACGTCTCCCACATTTAGCACAACATTCAATCCTTACCCAATTACATTTCTCAACTTCGTCTGAAAATACTACAGAAACCTTTATTTGGTGAGTAAGCAAACACTTAACAGACCGAACCCATGGCTGTGAACAGTCGCCCCTCCTGCTACACCAGCGAATTGCAGAGCGGGGCAACTTAATTGAAGGCAGAATTGTATAATAAAATGATGAGAGGGATAGACAGAGTTGACGTGGATAAGCTTTTCCCACTGAGAGTAGGGAAGATTCAAACAAGGGGACATGACTTGAGAATTAAGGGACAGAAGTTTAGGGGTAACATGAGGGGGAATTTCTTTACTCAGAGAGTGGTGGCTGTGTGGAATGAGCTTCCAGTGAAGGTGATGGAGGCAGGTTCGTTTTTATCATTATCGTTTTATCATTTTATCAAAGGAATGGAGGGTTATGGTCTGAACGCAGGTATATGGGACTAGGGGAGAATACGTGTTCGGCACGGACTAGAAGGGTCGAGATGGCCTGTTTCCGTGCTGAAATTGTTATATGGTTATATGGTTATTATAAAATGACAACGCGGGACATTCCCTGGGGTCCTCGGCGGGTGACGCTGATGGGTCTCTTCTCACGGGATCTATACCTGATCCCACGTGTCCGCAATATTCCCACATTCAACATTTTCTTCTCTTCAAACCGACCAATCCGCCAGATAGATGCATAAAAATGCATAAGCAAAAACAATAATTGGTTTAAATAAATCGCATACTAAGTGGAGTTAAATCAAGATATTCAGCTTCATTGTAATATACGGTGTTTGTTTCTTGATAGTAATAGTTGTCATCTTCATGTTGCCTGATCCGGTCCAATTACAATCATTTCAATAACAATTACTCCTCATTGTTGACCACCGTGGCCAGACTATACTAAGTGGAACTACAGGAATGTTATATGGAAATTCCAACGCACAAGATGGCAAAGTAGTGGACTCGGCACCCGACTTCTAGACGCGTCGCTAACTCAAGAAGGCGGTATCTATCATCAAGGATCCTCAGCACCTGGTTCATGCGCTCTTCTCACTGCCACCATTGAGCAGAAGGAACATACACTTAAAATCCCACACCGCCACTGCTTTCCGACAACCATCAGGTTCCTGGACCAACCCGCGTACACTAATCCCACCTGGACAACGGAACACCTCTTGCACTACCATGGATTTGTTTTCTCAGTGTATTTTTGGACTAATATCGTAATGTTTTTACACAGCCTTTTAGAAATTGTTTGTGCAATTTATGTTTCATGTGTATCTGAGTGTGCGTGCCTGTGATGCCGCAGAAAATAAGGTTTCCATTGAGCCTGAACCTCACCGTATGGTACCTATGGCAATAAACTCAATTTGACTTGGCCTTCTATGGTTTCAAAGCTTAATCTTTTCCATGATAAGTTAAATGTAGCCCATGCCGGCTTGGTGAGGTGGATGTCAACGATCCAATTACACGACTCGTTTGGACAGCAGTTCTTCATTCACAAACTATTGAGATCTACGATCTTGGCGCTTGTGGCTAAGGGGATCAGGGGGTATGGAGAGAAGGCAGGTACGGGATACTGAGTTGGATGATCAGCCATTATCATATTGAGTGGCGGTGCAGGCTCGAAGGGCCGAATGGCCCGCTCCTGCACCTATTTTCTAAGATGTTTGCAACCAGGATAACAATCCCTCCAAACTGCAGTAGACAATGCCCTCTGAAATTTCGAGGCGGGGCCAGGTAAATTTTTAAAGACCCATCTTTATAACACTATGGGTCAAGCCCGATTCTGGGCTCCACACTTCAGAAATGATGGCAAACCGAGAGACGCAGATGAGATACAATGGTCCCGGCGACGAGGCTCTGTACTTCCGTGCAGACACTGCGGAAGGTGATGAGGGGGAGGGGGGGGGGGGGGGGGGGGGGGGGGGGGGGGGTGAAATCCTTAGCACGGAGAACATTTAAAGATTCGTATTGGTCTTAAATCTCCTAGGAGATTTGACAGGATAGACTAGGAAAAATATCTTCAGGACGGTGGGTAACCAGAGCTGGGTTCAGAAAAAGGAGCAGCAAGCAGTTTCTGTGATTTGGAGAAAAAAAATGTTCAAATGGGTGCAACAACCCGCTTCAAAAATATCCAGGGCAAATGGAGAGTGACACATTAAATGTGCCGCATCAAAGACCATCAGCCAGGCGTCAGTTTCAGCTTGGCTTCACTGCTGAGAGCAGTTGAATGGATTTATAACCAAACGTATGTTGCTTATTGCTTCGTGGGGGAAATACATGGATGTTTTACGTTTCTGGAAGAGTCAAGAGAGTTTAATTGTCATATGTACTGACCAATAATACTTTACTGGCCAATCAGTCTGAAGAAGGGTTTCGACCCGAAACCTCACCCATCCCTTATCTCCGGAGATGCTGCCTGTACTGTTGAGTTACTCCAGCATTTTGTGCCTACGGCCAATAATAATAACATTAGTAACCATCAATACTAGGTAACTGGACCATTATAGTCTGAACCGAAGTTAATAGTAGATCACTCACAGTTGCTGAAGTTTGTGGTTAGTGCTGTACAGTGTTCAGGAGTGTGATGAATGTTGGGATGAAGCTGTTCTTGAACCTGTAAGTCACGGTTTCCAGACTCTGTGCCCTCCTTCCCGGTGGTACGAGGGAGATGAGAGCGCGGCCAGGGTGATGTGGATCTTTGGTGATATATGTACATCTCTCCGATTGGGGTGGGGGGGGGGGGATCAGTCCCCGTGACGGCGGAGCGGCCAGAACCCATGATGGACCCGCAATGTCTACCACTCCAAGCTGCCTGCCTTGTTTCCTGTGCGTTCACGCGAATTGGTAATGCTAGGCCATGGTGCAATCAGTCAGTGGTACACAAAAATGTTGGAGAGACTCAGCGGGTGCAGTAGCATCTATGGAGCGAAGGAGGTAGGCAACGTTACCTATCTCTTCCACTCCATAGATGCTGCTGCACCCGCTGAGTTTCTCCAACATTTTTGTGTACCTTCGATTTTCCAGCATCTGCAGTTCCTTCTTAAACAACATGCAACCAGTCAGTATGCTTTCCACCTCTGGAGGTTCGATGCATCTCTGTTAGAAACTCTCCGCTGGAGTCTCGCCCGAACTGTTGGCTTTTAAAGCTTCCTTCCACCCCCGTCCAGCTAATGAACCAATCGAACATCTACCAAGTGCCAGAAAGCCCACACAACGTTTCCCTTCTGCCGCCGAATGTTGGTATTGTGGAAGGAAATAAAAATTGAGGAGCCAAACATGTTCAGGTGTCTAGCATAAATACATTAAGTCACTTAAAAAAAAAGAACAGTAAAAAAAACATGTGCTACCTATGGGAGTAAATGAGCTGGCAGAAGCGTTTTATTCTCATGTGTTGTTTATCAGCCTCAAGCCTGCCTGTCTTGTCCCAGCCGTGGAAGAGCCTGCGGTTCCCGGAGGTTGCAGGTGGTTGCCGGAGGTTGCAGGTGGTTGCCGGAGGTTGCAGGTAGTGGAAGCAGGTAGGGAGACTGACAAAAACCGCTGGGAACCTCACGGAAACCTTGGGTGGGGCGCAAAATCTCCAGAGGTTTCCGTTCATGGTTTCCTAAGTGGGACAGGGGCATAAGCGTTGCAGCAGGGGATGTGAAGAGCAGCGGTGGCGAATATCAATGATAGTGTGTAGGAAGGAACTGCAGATGCTGGTTTAAATCGAAGGTACACATAAAATGCTGGCGTAATAACTCAGCGGGACAGGCAGCATCTCTGGAGAGAAGGAATGGGTGACGTTTCGGAACGAAACCCTTCTTCAGACTGATGTCAGGGGAATGGGCGGGACAGAGATAGAATGTAGTCGGAGACAGTAAGACTGGTGGGAGAACTGGGATGGGGAGGGGATGGAAATAGAGGGGAAGCAAGGGCTATTTGAAGTTAGAGAAGTCAATATTCACACTGCTGGGGTGTAAGCTACCCAAGAGAAATATGAGGTGCTGTCCTCTAATTTGCACTGGGACTCACTCGGACAATGGAGGAGGCCCAGGACAGAAAGGTCAGATTGCGAATTGGAGGGGGAGTTAAAGTGTTTCTTCTTCTTCTGTCGTATGTCATTTAGACCTGCATCTCCGTTGAGGCGAGCCAGGCCAACGTGTCATTATCCAGGTCAATCAGACCTCGTTCACCATCCGGTGGACGGTGTTTGGGGCTACTGGTGACGATGTGCTCCACTGTCTGTGTTGGGTTCCCACACTCGCAGGAGGCGCTGTCCACGAGGCCCCACCTCTTCATTGCTACTCCATAGCGTCCAACGCCTGTCCTCAAGCGGTTGAAGGTTGTCCACTGCTTTCGGGGCAGGTCCTGGCCAGGGACGTCCATGGGGTCGTTGATGTAATGGTGTAGCCTAGATGGTTCTGCTGACTTCCACTGGTCTCTCCATCTCATCTTGACCCAGGCGGCCTTGGAAGCGTCAGCCGCTGTTGTGCAGAGCAGCTCTTGAGATTGCGTGGCAAAGGGGCGCCGTGACTTGAGGCGCACACATCGTGCTGTCTCTGTGATGATCTGATGGAGGAGGCGGGATTCACTGGTCTGTGCCTTTCGAGAGAGGGCCAGCGTGTCTGCTTCTCGTCTAATATTGGCCGGCGCGATGCCAGCGAGGACGGGCAGTTGGTTTACTGGGGTGGCTCGTAGGCATCCGGAGACAGTCCGCAAGGCACTGTTGAGGGCAGCATCCTGCTTCTTGGCGTGAGGGCTATGGCACCAGACCGGGGCGCAGTACTCGGCTGCTGAGAACACCAGCGCAGTGTCTTCGTCGTGGCTCCCCATGTGGTGCCCGCTAGGCGGTGTATCAGTGCGACACGGGCATTTGTCTTTGCCTTCTCTTTCCAGGTGTTGTTTGAATGACAACGTTCTGTCGAGCTTCACACCGAGGTACGTGGGGACCGGCTGGGACCGTAACCGGGCGTTATCCACCATGACGTTCATCTCGCGGGTCGCTTCCCTGTTGTTGAGGTGGAACATTGAAGATGTTGTCTTACCCATGCTGAGCTTGAGGCACCAGTTCCTCAGGTACGAAGACAGGATGTTCATGTCTTCAGAGAGGCCCTCTTCTGCTGCTTCCCAGGATGGCTTAGTGAGTAGCATGGCCAGGTCATCAGCATAGCCATACTTCTTTGACTGGGTTGCAGGCAGGTCATGGATATAGATGTTGAACAGCATTGGTGCCAGCACTGAGCCCTGAGGGACGCCGTTCTTAAGTTTCCTCACCCTGCTGCATTGCCCGTTGCTGGTGTGTACCCTGAAGCTGCGGTTGCTCAGCATCTCCATGATGAAGCTCACCATGTGCTTGCTGGGATGGTTTCCAGAAGCTTCATGTGTAGTCCACGCAGCCGGACAGTATCATATGCAGCTGTGAGGTCCAAGAAGACAGCGCCAGCCTTCTCCTCTGCCTGGAAGCTGTCCTCTATGTCTTGGCACAGGAGGGTCACCTGGTCCACCATTGACCTACCGTTAAAGTGCTGAGCAACCAGGAGATCAGGTAGGTTCAGGCGGACTGAGCAGAGGTGTTCAGCAAAACGATCATCAAGCCTGCGCTTGGTCTCGCTAATATACAGGAGTTTACACCTGGAGCAGTGGATACAGTAGATGAGGTTGGAGGAGGTGCAAGTGAACTGTCTCACCTGAAAAAGACTGTTGGGGCCCTTGGATGGAGTTGAGGGGGTAGGTAAAGGGACAGGTGTTGCATCTCCTGCGGTTGCTGGGGAAAATACCTGGGGAAGGGGGTGAATTGGGAGTAGGGGATAGTCTATACAAGAGGCAGGGTGGGAAGATGTGTAGTCTAGATAGCTATGCAAGTCAGTGGGTTTGTAATGGATGTCAGTCAATAGTCTGTCTCATGTGATGGAGATTCTCAGATCTAGAAAGGGTAGGGAGATGTCGGAGATGGTCCAAGTGAATTTGAGTGCAGGATGGAAATTAGTCATGATGTTGATAAAATCAGTGAGTTCTGCATGGGTACAGGAGGTAGCACCGATGCAGACATCAATGTAGCGGAGGTAGAGTTTGGGTATAGGATACGCCTGGAACAGAGATTGGTCGACGTACCCTACAAAGAGGCAGGCATAGGTAGGAGCCCATGCGAGTGCCCATAGCTACGTCTTAGATTTGGAGGAAGTGGGAGGATTCAGAGGAGAAGTTGTTAAGGGTAAGGACCAGCTCTGCTAGGCGGAGGAGAGTGTTAGTAGATGAAAATTGACTGGTTCTGGGGTCGAGGGCTTTAAGACCTTCCTGGTGGGGGATGGAGGTGTAGAGTGACTGGACATCCATAGTAAAGGTGAGGGGCGTGGGGGCCTGAAAAACCGAATGCATTGAAGAGACAAAGAACATGTGAGGTGTCTTGGACATAGGTAGGGAGGGATTGGACCAAGGGGGATAGGATGGAGATGAGGTGTGTGGAAATTAATTCAGCGGAGGAAGAGTGTGTGAGGTTTCATGATAGTGTCATGGAGGGGCTGGAGAGTCGGTGTAAACAGCAACGAAGATCAGTGATGGTGAATAAGTCATGATGGTGAATGGGAGATCGGTGAGAGCAGTGATGAAGAACACTAATGGTGAATGTATTGATGCGGTGGTGGTGGTGTGAACAGTGATGAAGATCAATCATGATGAAGAGGTCACGGTGAGGATTTGTGAGTCAGTGATGGTGAAGAGGACATGGATGGGAGGACGGTGAGAGTAATGATGATGCACAGAGTGTCTATATTGCCGAGACTGGGGCAGCTGACACCTCGGCCTCGTGTTACATGGTTTTTTTCTGTGCTATTAATGTTCCGGATTCCTGGTGAGACAGATATCCAGCTAACCAAGATTTGCAGGATTTCCAAAGAGTTGTTCATGGTGAGAGCTGAAACATTGTCAGGTCTTGATGTGAGAAGAGACTGCACCTCATACAACCAAACCAAATGCCACTCTGCCAAATGTAGGGGAAATGAAAAGAAAGCGTTAAACGAACACGTCACAGATATTGAAGATAACTGCTCATTCTTGCTTGAAATTGTACAACAGAAGGTTTGCTCTGCTTAGTGGAATATGGATTTAAAGGGAACATTTGATTTGGTACTAATTAATTCCCTGTAGGTTCTATATTATCGTTTAATAGGAATAGCTGTCAAAATAGAATACACTCCGCTGTCACAGTATCCTTATAATAAGCACTTTCCATATTGCTGGTTAAATTTGAGCTCAGGTAAGGATATAGTTAGAAATAGCTCTTAGGGCTAACGGAATCAAGGGATATTAGGAGAAGACAGGAACGGGGTACGAATTTTGGATGATCATCCATGAACATATTGATGGCAGTGATGGCTCGAAGGGCCAAATGGCCTTTTCCTGCACCTGTTTTCTAAGTTTCGAAGTTTCTAAGATACTTATACATGTCCGGGAACAAACAATAATCTCTCGACCGAACTCTCGACTGAAACGTCGCCCATTCCTTCTCTTCGGAGATGCTGCCTGTCCCGCTGAGTTACTCCAGCTTTTTATGACTATCTCTAGTAACTTAGCTTGCTAAATCAACATGATGTTCCTTCTGATTTTAGATGTGGTCATATGTCAGGGAGAGAATTAAATGAGTGCAAGGAATCCCACAGGAAGACACGAGCGGTAGTGCTGTGCAGAACAAACTCCACCCCGAGATAAAAGTAACTCCGCAGGCCAGGCAGCGTCTGGGTTGCAAATGCAGTTAACATTTCAGATCACAAACCTTTCATCAATTCTGAAGACAACTCCCTCCACAGACGCTTCTCGATCCGCAGTGTTCCCGATATTTAAAGTCAGATTTGCAACAATTATGCGCTCCCTCGGCAATGTCTCTCCCGCAGCCCGGCGCTCCCCCAGTTTTGCTCCTTCCATACGCGGTGCTCCCTCGGTATTGACCCACCCATTGTCTGGCTCTCTCTCAGAATTGCCCACCCATTATTCGGCACTCCTTCAGTTCTGTTCCTCCCATAGTCCGGGACTACAATCCCGGGCTATGGGAACCACCTTAACTCCAATTCGAGTGGAGTGGCTTTCCTGTTAGTCCCATCTTTCCAGCCGGAGATTCTCAACTTCCTCAAGGTGCTGGAAATTGTACCAGGCTGGTTGCTGTATCTGGCCATGTGCCTGGATGGCGTTCCGTTATACTTTATCAATGTGTACGCCTCCAATATCAGTGCAATGCACACGCGCCTAACCTGGGACGTGACTATTTTGTTGAATACCATCGACCGTGGACTGTTTTGAGCTCGCCGATGCGTGGCGGAATTTCCATCCTGAATTTGTGCCTTCTGGTACAGGTTTGAGGATGGTGGTTCCCGTATTGACTGCTTGTACGTGTCCAAGGTCTATGTCTCTTGTGTCTCGGCGGCCACCATGTGGCTGGTGCCGTGCTCGGACCACTGCCTGGTGCGAGTGGACTTTATCCCAGCACGCACATGGGAAGGGTCGCATATTGGCATTTTAATAACGAGCTGCTGGAGGTTCGCCAATTCCGGGATTCGGAAGTTCTGGGCGAAGTGGAGAGAGAGGCAGGGGTGTTTCCTTTTCCTAAGGCAGTGGTGGGACTTGGGGAAAGCCTACATCCGTCTGTTTTGCCAGGACTATGCGAGGGGGTCAACCAAGGGGCGGGTCTCCGAGATCTGAGATTGCAAAGAGTAGGAGTAAACGGGTCTTTTTCACAATGGCAGGCAGTGACTAGGGGGGTACAGCAAGGCTCAGTGCTGGGGCCCTAGCTATTTACAATATATATTAATGATTTGGACAAGGGAATTGAATGCAACATCTCCAAGTTTGCGGATGACACGAAGCTGGGGGACAGTGTTAGCTGTGAGGAGGATGCTAGGAGGCTGCAAGGTGACTTGGATAGGCTGGGTGAGTGGGTAAATGCATGGAAGATGCAGTATAATGTGGATAAATGTGAGGTTATCCACTTTGGTGGCAAAAACAGGAAAGTAGACTATTATCAAAATGGTGGCCGATTATGAAAATGGGAGATGCAACGAGACCTGGGTGTCATGGTACACCAGTCATTGAAAGCAGGCATGCAGGTGCAGCAGGCAGTGAAGAAAGCAAATGGTATGTTAGCATTCATAGCAAAAGGATTTCAGTATAGGAGCAGGGAGGTTCTACTGCAGTTGTACAGGGTCTTGGTGAGACCACACCTGGAATATTGCCTACAGTTTTTGTCTCCAAATCTGAGGAAAGACATTCTTGCCATAAAGGGAGTACAGAGAAGGTTCACCAGACTGATTCCTGGGATGTCAGGACTTTCATATGAAGAATGACTGGATAGACTCGGCTTGTACTCGCTAGAATTTAGACGATTGAGGGGGGATCTTATAAAAACGTACAAAATTCTTAAGGGGTTAGACAGGCTAGATGCAGGAAGATTGGTCCAGATGTTGGGGAAGTCCAGGACAAGGGGTCACAGTTTAAAGATAAGGGGGAAATCTTTTAGGACCGAGATGAGAAAAAACAATTCCACACAGAGAGTGGTGAATCTCTGGAATTCTCTGCCACAGAAGGTAGTTGAGGCCAGTTCATTGGCTTTATTTAAGAGGGAGTTAGATGTGGCCCTTGTGGCTAAAGGTATGGAGAGAAGGCAGGTACAGGATACTGAGTTGGATGATCAGCCATGATCATATTGAATGGCGGTGCAGGCTCGAAGGGCCCAATGGCCTAATCCTGCACCTATTTTCTATGTTTCTATGTTTCTATCGGACGGCTTGAGAGAGAGTTGCTCAACTCGGAGTCTCGCCTGGGTCGGACTGTTGGGAACTCGTGTGAGTGGGAGGAGTACCAGGAGAAGTAGGGTGCGCTGAGGGGCTTGCAGCTTAGGAGGTCCCCGGGCGCGTATGTGATGTTGCATGATCTGGACCGCGCCTCCCCCTTTGTCTTCTCTGTGGAGAAGCGGCGAGGAGCCCACAGGCAGCTCGTTGAGTTGCTTGTGGATGATCACTCCTCTGTCACAGATCCAGAGAGCATCGGTGCCCTATTCAGTCTTTCTACAGGACTCTGTTCTCCGCGGGTGCATCTAGTGGGGATGCGCAGGGGGTCCTGTGGGAGGGCTTATCTGTAGTGTGCAAAGAGATGACTGAATGCCTCGAATATCCCTTGACTGCTACCCTGCATCAGTCTCCAGGGCTGGATGGGCTGACAGTAGAATTTCTTATAGCCTTCTGGGATGTCCTGGGGGGGGTGACTATATGAAGGTCCTGGGGCAAAGCCTGGTGACCGGGGAGATGCCCTTCTCGTGACACCGGGCAGTCGTTGTCCTGCTGCCCAAGAAGGGCGATCTGCGCCTTTTGAAGAACTCTCTCCTCAGCACAGATTACAAAGTCTTTGCACGGACAATGGTGAATCGCCTGGGACCCGTGCTGTCCCAAGTGATCCACCCGGACCAGTTCTACACAATCCCGGGCCGGTCCATCCCGGACAATATCCATCTGGTCCGGGACCTGATCCATCTGTCTCAGGGGGCTGGTCAGTCAATCGCCTTTCTCTCCCTTGACCAGGAGAAGGCGTTTGACAGGGTGGATCACGACTACCTTCTTGGGACCTTGCAGGCGTTTGGATTTGGACCGCACTTGGTGGCCCGAGTCCGGCTTGTGTACGCTGCTGCGGAATGCCTTGTTATGGTCAACGGCTCTTTGTTGGCCCCCATTCACTTTAGAGGAGGAGGGGTACGTCAGGGATGTCCCATGTGCGGCCAGCTGTATTCCATCTGTGTAGAGCCATTCCTGTGCCTCCTCCGGAGGCGGTTGACAGGCCTGGCTTTCCCGGGGCTGGGGATGGAGGTGGTTCTCTCGGCCTACGCCAATGATGTCCTTCCGATGTTCACCGACCCTGTTGACCTGCGGAGGATGCATGAGTTCAGCAGGTTTTCTCAGCTGCATCCTCCCTCTGCCAGGATCAACTGGGGGAAGTGTTCTGGTCTCTTGGTGGGTCAGTGGGAGGTGGACTCCCTGCCCGTGGAGATGACAGTTTATGCGTGGAGCACCACACGCCTCCTCTACCTGGGGCCTATCCGTGTCCCACTGAGGGGGCTTGGCCAGCAAACTGGCAGAAGCTAGAGGCAAAAGTCATTGCCCGGCTAGGGCGTTGGTCAGGCCTCCTTGGAGTGCTCTCTTACTGGGGGAGAGCATTGGTCATAAACCAGCTGGTGGCCTCCATGTTGTGGTACCGGCTGGCCACTCTTGTCCCGCCCTCTCTATTTGTCACCATGATCCAGAGGAGGTTGGTGAACTTCTACTGGGGAGAGAGGAATGGTTGTGTGTCTGCTGGAGTTCTGAGTCTCCCATTGGAGGAGGGAGGTCAGGCACAGGTTTGTGTCTGTACCCAGGTGGCAGCTCTCCGTCTCAGGACCCTGCGGAGGTATATGTATTCCGAATGTCCTCCTAGACGGCACGCATTGGCGACATACTTTTTCTGCTAGGGTCCAGGATGGCACACAGCTCCCGGTAGCGGGCATCAGTCGTCATGCTAGGCGGGAGTTACTGGCTTTTATCGAGATATATATGTAAAGCCAGGAATCTGGTCACCTTCAGCCAAGGCGCTGCTCCACAGGGATTGAGTTGTGGCTGAGAGGGCGGCCAGTCCTCACACTGTCACGGGGGGTATCGTGGAGAGGCGTATGTGTGGAGCGATTCTGGCCGAGCTTAGCCCCGCTCCGTCGGAATTGCTCCTAGGACCTACGTCCTGGGTCCCTTCCCGAGAACCGGCCCCACGCAACAACATGAGCCAACTTTCCGAGTTGCCCAGCGTGCCATTCCGTCACTGAGAGGTGCTTAGTGTACAGGCTGCACACTCTGCACTTCCTCACCCTTGTCTTCCATCCAGACACGCCCAGGCGGTCCATGTTACCACTTGATGGTGGGAATGGTCCTCAGTGGAGGGTCTCCCTATCAGAGAGTCCTCCCCCTTTACATCGTGGACTTGTGGTGGAGAGTGTTGCACATGGCTGTGGCCTGTAACAGGAACATGCGCTGGTTCACAGACTCGCCAGCCATCTGTCACTTCTGTGGCGAGGAAGAGACCGTGTTCCATTTGTACATGCAGTGTGAGGGGTTGCAGCCCCTGTTCAATTACCTGATGGGGCTGATCGCTGCGGGAGCTTGAGTGTTTTGTTGATAAAGTTGGCGTAATATTAATTTGATGATCGTTTGTTTGTAAACTTGCCAACATAGGCAGTCTTTGATTAATACTCGATGTTTATTTTTATTTTTTGAATAAAAGTATTTGTATAATAATTTTAAAAATAGCCTGGCGCTCTCTCACAGCTGCCTCTCCCACAGCGAGCACACGCTCAGTCCATCTCCACATGCTTTAGTCCTATCCAGCCCATTGGGTATTCATTTACTTTCACCACATTACGAGGAGCTATGTTAGCTGAGCTCTCTCGGTACAATAAGGAGGGCGCGAGGGCAAATGGTTTCCCAATGGGCTGGATTGTTCCCGATGTTGGGGAAGTCCAGAACAAGGGGTCACAGTTTAACGATGAAGGGGAAATCTTTTAGGACTGAGATGAGAAAAACATTTTTTACACAGAGAGTGGTGAATCTCTGGAATTCTCTGCCGCATAATGTAGTTGAGGCCAGTTCATTGGCTATATTTAAGAGGGAGTTAGATGTGGCCCTTGTGGCTAAGGGGATTAGGGGGTATGGAGAGAAAGCAGGTACAGGATACTGAGTTGGATGATCAGCCATGATCATATTGAATGGCGGTGCAGGCTCGAAGGGCCGAATGGCCTACTCCTGCACCTATTTTCTATGTTTCTATGGTACATGGCGAACGAGACTAAAACAGGCAAAGCTGGAAATCTGACATAAAAAGTGTTGGACTGAGGGAGCGCCGTGTTGTGTGAAGGGGAGTGCTGAAGGAGGGCCGCAATGTACGAGGGGCAGAGCTGAGGGTGTGCTGCACTATGCCAGGGGCAATGCTGAGGGGTCTCTGTACCATCGAAGATGCTGATTTCCTGATGTGACTCTAGTCTAAAGCACATCTTCCATGCACAAGTTTTCCCCCTCAGTCAGTGTTGTGAAAGCAGATGATTGCTGCTTGTGGGATCTTGCTGTGCTGAAAAATGGTCAGTCGTTGTAAAGCCCAGATGATCATGAGAGACGCCTTAGAGATGCAGATGTTCAGCTCTGAACACCTGCAAAGAAGCAGCAAAGAAGTGTATGTCCATCTGACAGATTGTAAAAGGAGAGGCCAATTAGTCACACATTTCAAAGCTGTAGAACTGTCCGTATGTGGGGTGATCGTTCCATCCACGGAAATGAATGTTGCGTTTTTTTTTCTGAAACACTAGGTGCACTTTAAAAGATTCGCCTCTGCCGGGGTCAGTTTCACACGGTGTCAGTTCAAGCCACTTCATTCTCTGTCAGAGTTCTAGTCAAGCTAATCACCTTAATTCAATCTGCTCTTTAAAGGATAATTAACATAGTAACATGACCAGAATATCAGAGGTCAAATGATTTCAAATAATTCATTACCACGAAATAGCATTATGCAAATCTGGTAAGATATTAATAAGTGCCATCAGATTGCTCTGGGGAGCAACAAATAACACAAAGGCTCTTGTTGCCATGGAAACAGTCATCTACCGAGAATAGTGTACACCTCTTTAAGTGCTGAGCTTTAACAATAATGAACAGTCTTGTATAGATATTGGAATTCCCAGAAAATCTCCAGTAAGACTTCCTATGAGTTTATACATTGCCTTTGGCATTATAAAAACCTCTTGAGTTGTTTAATAGTAGTGTGGTCAAACAGTGTGTGACACCAGCTCACAGAGGAGTTGGTCAGTTCAAAGAGGCAGAAAAGAAGGCTGTAGGGAAAGTGTCCCAGAGGTTGTGGTCCTGGCAGCTCCAGCAAGGTCTTCCTGCGTTGGACCACTGGAAACTGTGAATGCTGAAGTGGCTGGAAATGGAGAACAGGGCTGTGTGGAATTACTGAGCAAGGTAAAGTCCGAGAAGGCATTGGAAGCAACGGTGATCATTAGAAATCTGAAGCCCTACATACATACTGTCAAAAATGCACCAGTAGCATGCTCTGCCACTCAGTAAGATCATGTAATGGGTGACCTGATTGTAATCATATCCTTTACTACCCTCAGTCCCACACAGGAAAGCCCACAGCGCTCCTCACTCCCAAAATTCCCACAGTCAGGGCATCTCAGTCCCGACAGCCCAACACCAAGGGTTCCTCATACCCCACAAATCCACTCCGGGGGAATCTTAGTCTCGACAGACCCGCACACAGGGATCCCCATTCCCCACAGCCCCATACTGAGGCCACTTCACTCCACATAGCCACTTCACTCCACATAGTCCCATACTGAGGCCATCTCTCTCCCCACAGGATACGTCACTCAACATAGAAGACCCTGGGCTCCCCACTCCCCACAGATCCACACAAGGGATACCTCACTCCCCACAGATCCACACAAGGGGTCCTCACTCCCCACAGATCCACACAAGGGGTACCCCACTCCCCACAGATCCACACAAGGGGTACCTCACTCCCCACAGATCCACACAAGGGGTACCCCACTCCCCACAGATCCACACAAGGGGTACCTCACTCCCCACAGATCCACACAAGGGGTACCTCACTCCCCACAGACCCACACCCGGTGCACCTCACTCCCCACAGATCCACACAAGGGGTACCTCACTCCCCACAGATCCACACAAGGGGTACCTCACTCCCCACAGATCCACACCCAGTGCACCTCACTCCCCACAGATCTCACCCTCTCCAACAAAGGTTGGTGAAAAGGAATAGGGGTTCAGCAAATGTGGATGAGAGGAGGAAATTGGCTTCATGCAATGAGTTGCTGTGATCTGGGTGTGCTGCCTGAGAGAACAGTGGGTGCAGGAATGCTCAAATGAAAGCTGGATCCATTTGCATAGAGGTGACATTTGCTGTAGGGAGAGAGCAGGGTAGTAGAGGGTCTTTGGAAGAAGTAAGTGAGCCAGACAGCTTCATCCTCGAAGATTTCTCGATTATTCGAAGATTTTGATTCTCCTTCTTTCCTCGGACCTGATACCCAGTGTGATTGCGGGCAAGACCTGCCACCGACCTCCGCCTCTTACCCTCGGATCCTTCTAACCTGTACATTAACTGGATAGAAACGTAGAAACATAGAAATTAGGTGCAGGAGTAGGCCATTCGGCCCCTCGAGCCTGCACCGCCATTCAATATGATCATGGCTGATCATCCAACTCAGTATCCCGTACCTGCCTTCTCTCCATACCCTCTGATCCCCTTAGCCACAAGGGCCACATCTAACTCCCTCTTAAATATAGCCAATGAACTGGCCTCAACTACCCTCTGTGGCAGAGAGTTCCAGAGATTCACCACTCTCTGAGTGAAAAAAAGTTCTTCTCATCTCGGTTTTAAAGGATTTCCCCCTTATCCTTAAGCTGTGACCCCTTGTCCTGGACTTCCCCAACATCGGGAACAATCTTCCTGCATCTAGCCTGTCCAACCCCTTAAGAATTTTGTAAGTTTCTATAAGATCCCATCTCAATCTCCTAAATTCTAGAGAGTATAAACCAAGTCTATCCAGTCTTTCTTCATAAGACAGTCCTGACATCCCAGGAATCAGTCTGGTGAGCCTTCTCTGCACTCCCTCTATGGCAATAATGTCCTTCCTCAGATTTGGAGACCAAAACTGTACGCAATACTCCAGGTGTGGTCTCACCAAGACCCTGTACAACTGCAGTAGAACCTCCCTGCTCCTATACTCAAATCCTTTTGCTATGAAAGCCAACATACCATTCGCTTTCTTCACTGCCTGCTGCACCTGCATGCCTACCTTCAATGACTGGTGTACCATGACACCCAGGTCTTGCTGCATCTCCCCCTTTCCCAATCAGCCACCATTTAGATAATAGTCTGCTTTCCCGTTTTTGCCACCAAAATGGATAACCTCACATTTATCCACATTATACTGCATCTGCCAAACATTTGCCCACTCACCCAGCCTATCCAAGTCACCTTGCAGTCTCCTAGTATCCTCCTCACAGCTAACACTGCCCCCCAGCTTAGTGTCATCCGCAAACTTGGAGATATTGCCTTCAATTCTCTCATCCAGATCATTAATATATATTGTAAATACCTGGGGTCCCAGCACTGAGCCTTGCGGTACCCCACTAGTCACTGCCTGCCATTGTGAAAAGGACCCGTTTACTCCTACTCTTTGCTTCCTGTTTGCCAGCCAGTTCTCTATCCACATCAATACTGAACCCCCAATGCCGTGTGCTTTAAGTTTGTATACTAACCTTTTTATTCCCACACCTGATGAGAAGTGGTGGGTTTCATCAGTGACAATAATGAGCCGGCATACAGGATGGAGGTGGAGCTGCTTACAGAGTGGTGCAGATCTCACAACCTCACCATCAACATGGATAAGACGAAGCAGATGGTGATTGATTTCAGGAGGGCTGGCAAACACCATCATACATCGATGGTGCTGCTGTGGAGAGGGTTAGCAGCGTGAAGTTCCTGGGAGTTCACCTAGCGGACGACCTGACCTCAACGACCAACGACCAACACCACAACAGTGATCAAAAGAGCACAGCAGCGGCTCCACCCCCTCCGGAGACAGGTCTCCCTACTGCTCACCTTATCACCTTCTACAGGGGCACCATTGAAAGTATACTGACCTACGGCATCACTTCCTGGTTTGGGAGCTGCAAGGCTTACGAACAAAGACAGCTGAACAGAACAGTGAAGATAGCCAGCAGGATCCAGCCCCTCCCTTTCCTGTTGGAGATCTATCAGAAGCGCTGCATCAGCAGAGCCATCTCCATCATTAAGGACCCTTACCACCCCTCCCACCACATCTTCTCCATTCTGCCATCTGGGAAGAGGTACAGGAGCATCAGCTGCAGAACCAGCAGGATGCTCCACAGCTTCTTCCCACAGGCAATAAGACTGGTTAACGGACTGTGTCCCCTCCCCACACACATACACCCCCACATCTAACATCGCCCAACACTTTGACAGCCATGCACCTGTCAAGGTAAAGTCACTGTTCGGTTTGAATGTCTGTTTTTAGTTTTATTTTAGGTCTATGTTAGAGATGATAATTTTTAACTTGTATGTATTTATTTCTGATTTTATTAATTGCACTGACAAAAACTGATGAGAAACAATTTTTCGTTTCTTCTGCGTATGGACGTACTCGGTGAAATGACAACAATACAGTGAATACTGAATACTGATACTGAATACCTCAGGCACTTTCCTGCTGGATTTACATACCCTGACACACCACAAAGCTTTCCCATGAATTATAGCAAAGGCATTGGTGGATACAGACCTAATTCAGATAAAGAGAATTTGTGTAAATAGACTGTATGGTCAGCTTAGACAAGAGAGGCCAAAGAACTTGTTTCTGCACTGCATGGTTCTACGGTTCTGTGATTGCATGAACTCGCAATTCTAAATCAACTGTTCAGAGCTCTCCTATTACAGAAGCACCTGCAATACACTGTGATGTCTTGAACAGGGTGCAGAAACCACCATCACATAGTGACTGCACCTGATACAAGGTACAGGATTAGTAAGGGTTCTTAAGGTTCTTAATTATAAGGGTGACAAGGGTGATGGGGAGCATGCAGGAGAATGGAGTTGAGAGGGAAAGATAGATCAGCCATGATTGAATGGCAGAATAGGCACAATGGGCCAAATGGCTTCCGAGCGGATTGACCTACAGTATGAACAGGAAATGCGATCATACTGGAACTGCATCACTGTGCTGACAACGCTGCCTCAAGAAGGTTGAATCTATCATTAAGGATCCCCACTATCCAGGCCATGCCCTCTTCTCACTGTTATACCGTCGGGCAGGAAGCACAGAAGCCCCACACCACCAGAGTCAGGGACAGGTAATATCCTACAATCATTAAGTTCTTGAACTGACCTGCACAACCCTAATCCTATCTAAGCAAAGGAACACTACAGACTAACTCTTGCACTACCACAGACTTGTTTTCTAAACATGTTTTGCACTAATGTCTTGTTTTTGCAGTATTTACTATTCACTCTCTTGTAATGTACATGTGTATGCTTGTATAATTTTTCCACTTTGAGTGTTGTCTAAGTGTTGGAGACTACCCTTAGCTAAAGAGGATAGGAGCTTTTTAAACATTACATATGCTTGTCTGACAATATTATCTCAGTATTACACAGTTTCCTAGATCATCAAAAAGCTTATGTTAAGCTTATGTTATGTTTTACTTCGGAGTTACGTGAGTGACTACGTGAAGAACCCGTCCAGCACGCATGCGCGACATGAGCGTTCACGCAGTGCAACAGCGACGAACGGGAGTACAGGCGCTCCCGCTACAGCTTAAAAAAGACGGACCGTCAGGTAAGTTTATTCTGAGGGCGTTTTTTCGAAAAGAGTTGCTTTGTTTTGTCTCACCAGGTCGAAACAACTGGAACATGAGCAAAACAAGGCAAGCCAAGAAGTCCGCCCCCCTTTGGACTCCAACGGAGGAGCCCCCCATCAGTGGGTGGCAAGAGGCGGTAGGCCTGCCACCGCACCCACCCTACTTTTGGTGCCCGCCATCCCCAATAACACCGATGTGGGACGAAAGCCAGTCCCCGCTAGCAGCGAAAAATTGGATGTAAATCAATCCGCTGACTTTGTCCAATGAAGACTTTCCAAACCATCCCCAGTGGTATCCGACTCTTTGGACTGGGGATTCCCCGTCTCAGCGCCCGAACATGGCAGAGACAGCCGCCTGAGCCGCATGGAGCGGCTCATGGAGCAAATGCTCCACCGAGACTTGCTTCGGGAGCTGGAGCATTCTCGCAAAGGGAGTTCGGGCATTCCCGCCACAGTGCCTCACAAGGCACTGGCCATTGCTTCACCCTCAGCCGAGGGCAGCGTTGGCGACCAGAGCTGGGCTGGTCAAGCTTAAAAAAGAGAGGGGTCAGGGAAAAGAAGTCCGCTGGCCGAAGATGTCGGGAGTACGGATGGGGTACAGGACCAGGAAGAGCTGCTGGGTGTGGTAGACCGCTACGTGGCAGCTCCACATGCAGGACGGCCATTAGAGCCAAAACTGGTGGCCAGCGTTGATTACCTGTCCTTCAAGCCACTACCGAGACAGGTAGTTAGCGCATGAGAGCGGGCATGTAAATAGACAAAGCTGGTATCCGATTCGGACGGGGACCCAGAACAGAATTGCGCCTCGCTCATGGACGTGCTCCCGGCCGTCAACTGGAGCATTCTCCAAAGGGAATCAGTGCCTCACAAGGGGCAGTAACGATCTGACCAAGCTGGGCCAAGAACTCAAATTACAGCGGATTCTCAGGCTCCTGACGTCAGCCATCACTTCCTATGCTCGTTCCGTGGATGGGGTGGAAACGACCACGAACCAGCAGGATACATTAGCACTGTTGTGTAACACCCAATTCGAGATCAACAACCTCCGTAAGGAGATAATAAGACCTGCCCTCAACCCGAAATTCGCAGGGTTGTGCAAAACACCGGCCTCAGAGCCACAAATCCTGCTCTTCGGCAAGGACCTCTCCAAAAAAGTGAAGGACCTGGAAGAGGAGTCCAAAACATTTGGCCTCATGAGGGCAGGCCCCGGGACGAGCAAAGCCACAAAACGCAAGCCGCAGTACCCCACCTCGTCCACCAGTCAACGTCAACCTCATGGGACTGGTGAAAGCTTGGGGTCCGCACATTACTCCCGAAAGCCTTTTTTAGGCCAGGGCCCAGAGCAGACCCCATGGAAAATGCACCACCCCCAACCAGCAGCACATCAGACAACACATCGTCCGACGAAGAAGTAGAAGAAACACCCGTAACCATGGAGGTAGGTGGGTCTGGTTCCTACCAGCATATAAAAAGTGGGGGTTCTATTCTAACAGGGGGGAGGTTACACCTGTTTGTGGAAGCATGGAGATCTATCACGAATGATAAATATATATTCAATAGCATTTGAGGATACAAAATAGAATTTGCTCAAGAGAACATGCCACCAGTTCAGCATACACCCCAAAGGGTCTTTTCTCTCTCAGTTAAAGAAAAACTAGAGGGCCAAGCAGAACTGGTGAGACTACTCACAAAGGGTATCATTAAAAAAACCAATCATGAACCCTTGGAATTTGTCTCAAATAAATTCACCAAAACTAAAAAAGATGGTGGATGTCGCATCATCATTGACTTAACTTCACTAAATATGTTTGTTAAGTATATACATTTCAAAATGGAAACATTTGTAACTGCCAAACAACTGATTTCCAAAGGATACTTCATGGCAAGCATCGACCCTTAGATGCTTACTATTCAGTACCCATTCAAAAGGGTCATCGCAGATACCTGAAATTTACCTGGATGGGGCAACCATGGCAGTTTAAAGCGTTGCCTAATGGGGTTAACATCAGCCCCAAGATTGTTCACCAAGATATTAAAACCAGCCTTGGCAATATTAAGAAAACAGTAACATATAGTCATGGCATATCTTGATGATATCTTAATAGTAGGCAAAACCATGGAATTGGCCATATCATCTGTGTCAGCTACCAAACAATTGTTTGAAACCTTGGGATTTGTCTTACATCCAGATAAATCTAAGTTGACGCCATCCACAACTATGGACTATCTGGGATTCACAATTAACTCAGTCCACATGTCTGTACCGTTGCCAAAAGAGAAAGCAGCAGAATTGGCACAAACATGTACCAATTTAATGGTCAACGATCGACCAACCATTCGACAAGTGGCGAGAGTAATTGGGAAAATGGTAGCAGCATTTCCAGCTACACAATTTGGACCTCTGCACTATCAAAACTTACAAAGAGCAAAAGTGCAGGCGTTAAAACGACATGCAGGTCACTTTGACCGAGTCATGAAATTACCCACTGAAGCAATATTAGAGTTACAGTTGTGGATAGGGAACATTTGGCATAGTTCCAGCCCTATCATCATCGTTAACCCTACGTTAATTATTCAAACAGATGCCAGTGCTCAAGGCTGGGGAGCAACTAATACTATATCCAGCACAGGTGGTAGATGGACTAATCTAGAGTCATCTTTACTACAAACACTGGGCATAAATTATCTGGAAATGTTGGGTGCATTTTATGACTTAAAAGCATATTCTACAAATATGCATCACTTGCATGTTTGTTTACAAATAGATAATACCACGGTGGTGGCCTATATTAACCATATGGGCAGTATAAAATCGATATCATGTGACAATTTGGTCAACACAATCTGGCAATGGTGTGTCGACAGACATATTTGGTTATCAGCAACTTACCTACCAGGTAAGCTAAATACAGTGGCAGACACCAGGTCACGCAAATTCAATGATAACACCGAATGGATGTTAAATCCCAAAGCATTTGCTAAAATTACGAAGCAATATGGCACGCCAGGTATCGATCTTTTTGCATCCAGACTAAATCACCAGGTTCCAATGTATGTCGCTTGGGAACCAGACCCTGAGGCAGCAGCGATAGATGCGTTCGCGCTGGACTGGGGAACATTCTTCTTTTATGCTTTTCCTCCCTTCTGCCTCATCAATCGGGTACTACGCAAAATACAGATGGACTCTGCTTCAGGTATTTGATAGTACCCGACTGGCCTACACAGCCATGGTTCCCCTTGGTCCTCGACATGGTTGTCGAGACCCCAATGACTTTCCCAGTAGCCCAGAATTGCTAACTCACCCAGTATCAGGCATAAGCCACCCATGCCACGATAAAATTAAACTCCTGTGTTGCAGATTCTCAAAAGGCCTCTGCTGGGCCTGGGATTGTCAAAAAACACCATCAACACAATGACAGCATCCCACCGCGTATCCACAAGGAAACAATACTTGTCAAGCATCAAGAAGTGGGAAAAATACTGTTCGGACACAGGAACCACATACTCAACCCCAACTGTAACCAATGTACTGGAGTTCCTGGCAGGCCTTCACCACAATGAAGGACTCAGCTACAGTGCCATTAACACAGCCAGAAGTGCTCTGTCAGCCTATTTAATTCAGGCACCAGGACAACAGGCCATGGGATCCCACCCGCTGGTGATCAAGCTCATGAGAGGCATATTTAACTCCAATCCCCCCAGACCTAGGTACACCCAAATCTGGGATGTCAGTGTGGTCCTGACATACCTTAGGGGATGGTCACCAGCCAGGTCCCTCACCCTGGAACAATTAACTCTGAAGACGGTCATGCTGATGGCACTTGTCTCAGCACAAAGAGTCCAGGCCCTTCATCTATTACGATTGGACAACATGGTTGTAACACCAGACTGTGTCTCATTTACAATCCAGGGACTGGTCAAACAGAGCAGGCCAGGAACATCAAGCCCAGTCATGGAATTCCGGGCTTACCCACCTGAACCACGGTTATGTGTCATGACCCACTTATTGAACTATATTGACACAACAAGAATTCCCCAAGGGAGAGAAAAAGCCTTATGGGTCAGCCATAAGAAACTTCATGGTCGGGTGACGAGCCAAACTATTTCAAGATGGCTCATGCAGGTGCTGAAAGCTGCTGGTGTAAATACTAACGTGTATAAATCTCACTCCACTAGCGCAGCATCCACGTCAGCGGCTAATAGAATGGACGTACCTATGGACCACATCCTGGCTACACCGGGGTGGTCTGGGGAAAAAACGTTTCAAACTTTTTATAATAAGCCGTTGGCAAAACCTGCATCATTTGCAGAAAAAATATTAGAATCTGCAAATATTTAATTTAAGCCCGGGGGAGAAATTTGTTTTTGTTATTGTTTAATAAACACCATTTTTGTTTTTACAGACAGATTCATGGTTGTTTACAATAACATACTTCCTCCCTCGAATGACTTCGGCAGTGAGTGAAGCATGAACTGTTACACGGTTTGAAATCACAGAGCTTTAAAATCTTCACGTAGTCACTCACATGACTCCGAAGTAAAATAGAACTTACCAGTTCGAAGTTTGATCTGTATTTTATGAGGAGTTACGATGAGGGATTACGTGCCCTCCGCTCCCACCCTCAATTATAGAGATCAACTGGTATTTAAGTTCTCCTTTTCTTTACTATGTTTATTTCAATTATTGTGTCTTTCTGTGATTCCACACCGCTGTTTTGAAGTATGTCGCGCATGTGTGCTGGACGGGTTCTTCACGTAATCCCTCATCGTAACTCCTCATAAAATACAGATCAAACTTCGAACTGGTAAGTTCTCATTTAATCTTACTATTTTGATGCATTCACAACGTGAGACTAAGCCTACATGTTTGTAATGTTCAGATGAATTTTTCAACTGACATTTCAAATTTCAAGCCGAACTGTTTTGGTCTGTGATGAGATAGCAATTTGTAACATCTTCACTAACAAATTACATTATCACCAATGTTTGACACTTCTACTTTCTTAGATATCCTTTATGTTTAAGATACAACAATGATGATTTATTAATAATCAATTGTTTCTCAATCATAGATTTCATTCATTGGAGAAGATTTGAAGATGCAATAATTGTTTCGATATTTCAAGGCAACAGAATAAATGAGCATTAAATTATTTGAGATTTCTTGCAAAATCCAACCATTCTACATGGCAGAGCTGCCTCAATGTACAAGGGACTGGACGCTGTTCATTGTACCATAAATTAGGAGTGGAAGGAAGAGGAAGGCGAGGGCAGGCAACAACATGTACGAATTCAGACATATATTTCAACAGAGCAATATGGCTGCTCTGCTTGAACTTAACTTCCTTTTACTCGTTTCTAAGGATGTCAGTCCTGAAAAGCAACAAGTTCCAGTTTAGGTTTATTATCATCATGTGCACTGAGGCGGAGTGAAAAGCTTTGTATTGCATGCTATACAATCAAATCGGAAAATGCTATTCATAAATACAATCAAGCCAAATTCAAGTACAATAAGTAGTGTGAAGGGAAACATAAAGAATGCAGAATGTAGTTCTCAGCATTGTCATGCAGCATTTCCAGCATTGTGGAGGATGCGTTGTCATTTATAACAGAGACAATGTCTGCAATTGAGTAGAGGTGAATCAGAGAGTACCCTAGCTTATGGAAGAACCATCTCCGAAGTCCTATGTGTCCCAGATAGGCAATGAAATTCTTGTTTTGCTTCAGCACAACAGAATATAGTAGGCATGAATACAGAACAGATCAGTGTGTCCATATACCATTATATAAATATATACACACATGAATAAATAAACAGATAAAGTGCAAATAAACAGATAATGGTCTATTAATGTTCAGAGTTTTGTTTGAGTTGAGTTTAATAGCCTGATGGCTGTGGGGAAGTAGCTATTCCTGAACCTGAACGTTGCAGTCTTCAGGGTCCTGTACGTCCTACCTGAAAGTAGCGGGGAGATGAGTGTGTGCCAAGGATGGTGTGGGTCCTTGATGATGCTGTTGTGTTTGTAGATGGAGTTGGAGCAGAAACTGGCTGTACAATTGAAGGAATGTTGGGAGTATGGTAGGACTGAGAGATCCTTGAGAAGTAGTGGGGAGGTGGTAATGTCACCTATCCTCTGTGGTCTGTGGTCAGAAAGTCAAAGATCCAGTGGCAGACACAGGTGCTGACTCTTTGGTCCAGGAGATGAGTTTGGATTATCTTTACCTGCTTACAAACTTTTAAACCTCTCTGGCTCTTCCTCTGTGCTGCTAAGCTATTGGTCCTGGAAAAAAAAGTAATTTTCTAAGCTTTAGCCTTTCAGAGGTTGTTCATCAAGATTCTGAAAGACAGCTTTATCTTGTTCCATCTGAGGGAGTTTCATGTGCTGTGTAATAGCTGATTCCTAGAGCAGTAGCAAACCATCTCCAGTGGGTGTACTTTGAAATTAATCACTTCTATAGAAATGAGTGGTACCCAATTTGCATTGGACAAGGATGATCGGTACAGGAGAAAGCTAGCAGCCTGGAAATCAACTAACATTTCAATCAAACCTTAAAGATTGAATTAGTTTTGAGACTTACTTCAAAATGTCTGTGGTGAGAAATTCAGCTCCAGATTATGACCTCTGCTGGCAATAATGTACGAACTGAAAGCTTCATTTCAACGTGGATGGCTTCACCTGCAGTTGAGAAAGCAGTTGGTGAGGTCAGATCCTGAACAGATGCTCGTTTTCAACACCTTTGATCCCGAGAAAGACCCATCAGTGATTTCTACAAAAGTACAGAGGAGAGACCATTAAGTGTTGGACGTGTATTGAGAGATCTAATTTAGTTGATAAAATCAATTCAATGTCATAATGAGATCTAGCAGATAAAGAATTATCTGTTCATGCAAGTCTCTGGCAGTTAGACTTCACATTCTGGTGCAGAAAATCAATGTTACTTCAAAGAAAACAAAAGATAAAATCTAGACGTTGCTTTGGGGCCTCATTATTGAAGAGTTCAGAGATAATTTATGTTTACTCTTTCCTGTGTCCTGGCCAATACAACCTTTAAACAGCAGCAGACATCAATGTCTGCACAGGAGCTGTACACATCAGAGCAAGCTTGGAGGTATGAGCGGAAGATGCCAGAGGGGGCGGGGGTTGAGGGGGTGGGGAAATGGGGGTTGGGGGGGGGGGGCGAGGGGAGGGTGCGGAGGTGCAGTGCTGGAGACAGGAATTGCTTACTCCTGAAGCTTGCAAAGGAGGATGGATTGCTGTGGGCAGGGCCCGCCTTAGGAGGTGTGGGGCCCAATTGGGAACAATTTTGGTGAGCCCCACGTTCCCAGCCAAGATCTGTAGAATCATAGAAATAGAAATAAAGTCTATTATAGACTTTCTATCTATAGTAGAATGGAAAGTGATCAAAATGTGCGCTTAAAAAGTGCATGAGAGTTAATGGACCAAGATCTAAGCTACATTTTAATATAAAATTGCATACATGTAAGCCTACAAGTAACAAACAAAATGTGTAGATCACCTCTGAAAAGTACATAGTTACAATACCACTTGTTTTAGTGACTGTGAAATGAAAAAAAAGTAATTTAATTAACTAGCTCCTGGAAAACCAATAACCATTGGCGAAAAACCAGTCCAATGCTTTTTGGAGTTCTCATGCTCAGCTCGTCTTGTATGAATGTGTTCGGCCAGTTATTAAAACCACAACTTGCAAGTGCACTTGCTGCGTTATTATCAAAAAGCTTGCAGTAGTAACAGAAGATGTTATCACTTGATTCAGAGTATATTAGCCATGGACGATCTACAATTTCACTATTTGGCAGTTTTCTTTTGCAGTGAAATTTTGAAAAACGTGATCCACTCTCATTCTTGTGAAAAAGTTCTACTATAATTGCAGGTGGTCCTTTTTTCACTAAATAGTCCCTGACACTCATTATTATCATTTCTGGCCATGTTGCAGGATCATCTGTTAATTCTACAAAACTGGCAGATTTTGAATTTCCGTTCTCCCTTGCCTCAGAGGGTACCAGCAGTCATGTCAATAACCTTGTTTGTCAAATACACTTTCGAAATGGCCGATTTCACTTTCAGTAAAAAAATTCCCACTTTGATTGTCTTGCATAACTTCTTCAGACTGGCTTCCTTCGGTGTCATCATCTTCACTGTGTTGTGGCTCCACTTGCTCTTCTGCATTTTCTGAGATAGTTTAGCTGAAATATTTAGATTCTAATGCACCTTTCTCCTTTTCTGCTTCGGCCTTCTTTGCCTTGGCTACATCACTCTTCTTACTGCCACTCAAATATGTTCTGCCGATGTCCCTTAGTCTTTTACTCATATTAACAGAAACCACAGAAATCTCTGTAGAACCTGCAATGTGGTATTACATATATATTGCAATGTGTTGTTGTGTACACGTGACGAGCTGAGAGTAGATTATTCTTCTAGCGTGGGACCCTCTTAGGCGCGGGGCCCAATTGAGAGCAATTGGTCCAATTGGCTTAAGGCCGGCGCTGGCTGTGGGACAGCGATAGCTGCCCAATAGATTCTGCTAAACATTGTAGGGAGATTAAGTGGCTCGTGTTTCTCTGGCCCAATTTGAAAAGCGACAAACGTGCTGGGTAAATAGAACAAGCGGCCTTTGGTACCACTTCTACTGGATGTCCACAACAATCGTCACCAACTTCTACAAATGCAACATAGAAAGCATTTTACCAGGAGACATCACATCCTGGTTTGGGAACAGTTCCATCCAAGACCGCAAGAAATTGTAGATAGTTGTGGACGTAGCCCAGACAACCTCACCAACTAACCTCCCTTCCATTGACTATCTAAACTTCAAGCTGCCTCGGCAAGACCACCAGCATAATTAAGGACCAGTCTTAATCCTGTCACTCCTCCTTCTCCCTTCTCCCATTAGGCAAAAGGTACAGAAGTTTGAAAACCCATACCTCTAGATTCAGGAACAGCTTCTTCTCAGCTGTTATCAGGCAACTGAATGGTCCTCCCACCAACCATCTACCTCATCGGAGACCGTTGAACTATCTTTAATCAGACTTTAATGTAATGTCTTGCACTGAATGTTGGATGGAGTATCTCAGCGGGTCAGGCAGCATCTCTTCGAAGGAAAAGACTAGGTGACGTTTTGGGTCCGAAGTCTGAAGAAGGATTCTGACCCGAAACGTCACCTCTCCTTTTCCTCCAGAGATGCTGCCTGACCCGCTGAGTTACTCCAGCGCTTTGCATCTACCTTTACCTATCCGGGCACACTGGAACAAATTCAGCCTGAACAATTGCTGAGGACAGTGTGTGAAAAATCAAAGATGCTACTAATCTAAAGGATAAATGGAAAATACTGAAAATGCACTGCAGGTCAGGAGAGAAAAATCATAAATTCTATTCCCACAGATGCTATCAGATCTGCTGAATATTTCCAGCATCTTTTTTTTGTTTTGATAGCTAACATTTACTAAAAAAAACCCGACATCAAACTAGGTAATGTCAAATAATGCTCGCTATCTTAACAGTAACAGCGGATTTCGAGAGGCCCTCACACTGGTCTCCTCATATCCCGCAGCAGGGTCAGAGTCCCCCTAGTCCTCACCTTTCACCCCATTTGCCATCTCAATACAGCACATAATCCTCCACCTCCAACAGAATTCCATCACTGGACACATCTCATATCCACCCCTTTCCAATTTCCACAGGGACCATTTTCTTTACAACCTTCATGTGGGGGATCTTATAGAAACAATATAAAATTCTTAAAGGATAATAATAATAATAATAATTTTATTTATAGAGCACTTTAAAAACAAACATAGCTGCAACAAAGTGCTGAACATCACCCTTTGACCAATTTCCACAATCAAAAGGACCATTTTCTTTGCAAAAAACAACTTCAAATGAAGCAAAGGGGATCTTATAGAAACAATATAAAATTCTTAAAGGATTGGACAGGGTAGATGCAGGGGAAATGTTCCCGATGTTGGGGAGTCCAGAACTAGGGGTCACAGTTACAGTTTAAGAATAAGGTGTAGACCATTTAGGACTGAGATCAGGAAAAACATTTTCACCCAGAGAGTTGTGAATCTGTGGAATTATCTGCCACAGAAGGCAGAGGCCAATTCACTGGATGTTTTCAAGAGAGAGTTAGATTTAGCTTTTAGGGCTAAAGGAATCAAGGGATATGGGGGGAAAAAGCAGAAACGGTGTATTGATTTTGGATGATCATCCATGATTATATTGAATGGCGGTGCTGGCTCGAAGGGCCAAATGTCCTGCTCTTGCACCTATTTTTCTATGTTTCTATGTTCACTCATCCCTTCTCCCCCAAACCACCCCCTTCCCAGGTACTTTTCCTTGTAACTGCAGGAGATGCAACACCTGTCCCTATACCTCCTCCATCGACTCAATATAGGGACCCTGACAGTCCTTTCCGGTGAGGCAGAGATTCACTTCTTCCACCCTCATCTGTATCCATTGTTCTAGGTATGGATATCTATATATCAGAGGGACCAAGCACCAACTGAGCAATCGTTTTGATGAATACTTATGCTCAGCTATGCTCAATACCTAATCTCCCAGTTGCCAAACATTTTAACTCCCCTTCCCATCTATATACTGACATTTGTGTTCTGGGCCTCTTCAATTGTCAGAGTGAGGCCACAGACAAATTGGAGGAACAGCACTTCATAGAAAGATAGAAACATAGAAAATAGGTGCAGGAGTAGGCCATTCGGCCCTTCGAGCCTGCAACGCCATTCAATATGATCATGGCTGATCATCCAACTTAGTATTCATATTTATCTTGGGCAGCATACAACCCAATCATATCTAAAGTCAGTACACCGTTCCTGTTTTTCCACATATCCCTTGATTCCTTGAGCCCTAAGAGCTAAATCTAAAAGCTCTGTCCCATGGTACGAGTTCATTCCAAGAGCTCTCCCGAGTTTAAAAAAAATCAAACTCGGGGTAAGCACGGAGAATGAACGTAGCGGGTATGTCGGAGCTCGAGGGACGTTTCTTAGCGGCTTGTAACGCTAACGGCAGTTACTCGGGAAGACTCGCTAACAAAACTCTTGAAGATTTTTCAACGTGTTGAAAAACGTCTATGAGAGCCCAGAGTACCTACGATTGGCCATTACCGTAAATCTCCAAGTTCGAATCAGGGCAAACTCGGGAGAGCTCTTGGAATGAACTCGTACCATGGGACAGATTTAACTCTCCCTTGAAAACTTCCAGTGAATTGGCCTCCACTGCCGTTCTGTGGCAGAGAATTCCAGATTCACAACTCTCTGGGTGAAAACGTTTTTCCTCATCTCAGTCCTAAATGGCCTACCCCATAACTGTGATCCCCGGTTCTAGATTCCCCCAACATCGGGAACATTTTTTCCTGCATCTAGCTTGTGCAAACATTTAAGAATTTTATGTTTCTATAAGATTCCCTCTCATCCTTCTAAATTCCAGTGAATTTGCCATTAGCTTTCCTCACTGCCTATTGTACCTGCATGCTTACTTCCAGTGACACCCGGGTCTCGTTGCACCTTCCATTTTCCTAATCTGAGGATTGAGAAGGTTGACGGAGGGTTGGGGTGAGTGGGATAGGGTGATGGGAGGTTGGAGTGAGTGGGCGGGGTGACAGGCGTGAGCGGGATGGAGGGAGGAGGGACACGAGTGGGGTGGGAGTCATTAGATGTGGTGGAGACCAGTTCCTGAGCTGGGTACTTTGCCTCATGCCTGGGTGTGTCAGGATGCTCTTGGGTGGAAGGTAGCGGTTCCAGCACCCTGGGACCAGGACAGCAATGGGGACTCGGACTAATGCTGATAATCATGGAGGAAGGCATAATTCTGCGTTTATTGACGACATGTCCGTCTCCCTCTCCACCACCACCATATGCATGGACAGAAAACCAGTCCGAGGATCCAAGTGGAGTGTTGTTTCCGTCCGTGCGAATTGTCTTCATCAGATGATAAAAACCACCATTCAGTCGCCTCGTAAATCAGAGCGGTTGGAGCAAGTATCTACGTTAATAACGATGCCTGGCTTTAACACTGCAAATAAAAGCATGTCAGGAGTAAACATCATTAACACAGACACAGCTTCATCAATGAGAGAAGCACAATTTCATTATTACACGCTCACCACCGTCCCGGCCATGACCCCAACCAATCAAGTCGGTTCTGTCCATGAAACAGATGAGGACATCGCCAGTCTGGATTCTTTTTAATGCGGTATCCTTGTCCCGCGCTCTCACAAGATCATGTTGCCCCTGATCTCTCCCTTGGGCAACTTTAAAAGTCTCCCATTTGCTGGAAGTCCCTTTACCTGCAAACAGCCTCTACCAATCGCCCTTCGCTAGTTCCTATTTAATGTCATCAAATACCTTGCCCCAGTTTCGGACTTCAATTTGCGGCCCAGATGACCTTTTGCCATAACTATTTAAAAACTAATATAATTATGATTATTAATCACCAAGTGCTCCTCAACTCACTTTAACCACTCGGCCTTTCTTGTAGGATATTTACATGTTGCTTCAGAAAACAATTCTTCTCAATCAAATCCATCCTGTCCATGTCAATGTAAGGAAGGGGTGGGAGATTGCAACCTTCACATGGTCCACCCTGTTTTGACTAATGCAATCAACCAGAGGTGCACAAACAAATAGATGTGGTTTTTTATGTCACTTGATCTACAACTTTAGGCTGTGCACGCCATGCGCAAGAAGAAGAAGAATGCAAGGGAAGTTACGATCCAAATATTCCCATATCTGGCCGTGACCTCGACATATTTGCTTCTCTAATACTAACTGACTCTAACTAATCAAAACTGATATTCGCAAGTCAAGTCAAGAGTGTAAAAGAAGGAACTGCAGATGCAGCAAAATCGAAGGTACACAAAAATGCTGATGAAACTCAGCGGGTGCAGCAGCATCTATGGAGCGAAGGAAATAGGCAACGTTTTGGGCAGAATCCCATCTTCAGACTGATGGGGGATAGGGGGGGGGAGGCGGGGAGAAGAAAGGAAAAAGGAGGAGGAGGAGCCCGAGGGCTGAGGGAGAGATAGGAAGGGGAGGAGACAGCAAGGGCTAACAGAATTGTGAAAATTCAATGTTCATGCCCGCAGGATGCAGACTCCACAAGCGGAATATGAGGTGCTGTTCCTCCAATTTCCGGTGTTGCTCACTCTGGCCGTGGAGGAGGCCCAGGACAGAGAGGTCGGATACGGAATGGGAGGGGAAGTTGAAGTGCTGAGCCACCGGGAGGTCGGGTTGGTTAGTGCGGACTGAGCGGAGGTGTTCGGCGAAACGATCGCCCAACCTCCGCTTGGTCTCCCCGATGTAAATCAGCTGACATCTAGAGCAGCGGATGCAATAGATGAGGTTGGAAGAGATGCAGGTGAACCTCTGTCGCACCTGGAACGACTGCTTGGGTCCTTGAATGGAGTCGAGGGGAGAGGTAAAGCGACAAGTGTAGCATCTCTTGCGGTTGCAAGGGAAAGTGTCCAGGGAGGGGGTGGTACGGGAGGGAAGGGAAGAATTGACCAGGGAGTTATGGAGGGAGCGGTCTTTGTAGAAGGCAGACAGGGAGGGAGATGGGAAGATGTGGCGAGTGGTGGGGTCACGTTGGATGTATTGTCATTTGCCTCCTTTCTTGCCTCTAATTCTATTATACCCACAACGTATGTATCCCCGAGGCTGCTATTCCTGCCCATTCCCTAACCATATTTCAGTAATGTTGCTGAATAGCCTATTGAACGTCCACAGATATACAGTAGAGAATATATTGAATGGTTGCGTTACAGCTGGGCTCAAGAAATGAGGGAGGTTTCAGAAAGTGATGGATATTGCCTAGTCCAACACAGGCATTGAATTCCCATCATCAAAGGGATCTACCAGAGATGCTGCCTCAAAAGACAACTAACATCACCAAAGATTCACACCACCCTGGCTATGCTCGTCTTTCACTGCTACCATCGGGAAGAAGGTACAGGAGTCTGAAAACCATGACCAGCATGTTCAAGAGCAGCTTCTTCCCATCAAAAATCAGGCTGTTGAACTGCATTGTACATCCCTACCTCACCAGCAATCTACTATGCAGGTATTGGTGATCATTTATTATATTATTGATTACTGTATATTTATTTATTGCATTCATGGGTCAAGTTGCAGCAAATAAGAATGTCACTATTCTGTTCATGGTGCATATGAAAATTAAACATTCTTAATAGCAATAATATCACAATTGCATGTGTGCATCCAGACCTTAAGTTCATCTGTCTTACTTGTCAGGTTTCTTGCATTCAAATCAATGCAGTTTAGCCTATCAGGCCTTCCTGTCCTGCCCCTTAAGTTTAAAGGAGCACTGCGGGAAACGCTTTTATCAAGAGGGTGGTGAGTGACTGGAACTTGCTGCCAGGGATCATAGTTGAGGCAGATACAATAGTGGCATTTATGAGACTTTTGAACATGTTTATGGAAATGCAGCAAATGGAGAGATATGGATTTTGTGAAGGTAGATAAGCGATAGTCTTAGCATCATATTCGCTATATACATTGTTGGCTAAAGAGCCTGTTATTGTGCGGTGCTGTTCTATGTTCTATGTTAAGTGATCATATTCCCTGCAACTCTATTCAACCTTTCCATCTTCACCAACGACTCCACTCCTAGCAGCACCTTCCCATGCAACAAATAGCAACGCAAAACATAACCTTTTACTACCATCCAAGAACCAAAACAGTCCTTCCAGTGAATCACTGCATCTCTTGCAAGCTGGTGTTCATAATGTTTTTCTCCTCTACAATGGGGAAACCAAAGCAGATTGCGTACCTACTTTGCATAATATCTCAATTTCAGTCTACCAGGGCTCACCTTAAGATTGCAGTTCCCTGTTACTTCAATTTGCTTCACTATTCTTACTCTGTACTCAACAAAATGTTTCAACAAAGCGAATATAAACATGAAGAACAGCATCTCATTTTCCATCTGGCCCAAACCGTACTGCTGAAGTCAACAGTTTCACATAGCTGGTCTTTTCGGTTTGTCAGACTGACCAGTTCTGATGTACAATCTTCAGCCCATCGTCAGGATACATACAGTAAGCTCCCACAAAAAAGGTTACATTATAATGGTTAGTCAGCTTGCAAGCAAGGTTTAATAAGTGATAAAAAAAATCATCCAGGGAATGGAGAAAATTCTCTCTACTTTTCTTCAAAATCAGGGCCCTGGGATCATTCACATCGTAATGGGAAGGCAGATGAATCCTCGTTTAATACCTATTAGAAAAGGTATCAGAGCAACCCAGCAAATGTGACAGGTGGCAACAGGAATGTGGACATAGAGTAGTAAAGGACTTGATCCAAATTGAGGATCTTTAAAAGACATTTAAAGAAAGAGAAAGGTGAGTGGGTTTAGATAGGAAATTCATCAGAGCTAAAGAGAAGTGCAGTTCTATGCACTTATTGTCAGACAGTTGAGGAGCGCCCAAAAGACAGTGTGAAAGGAGGGGGAGTTGCAAATCTCAATGATGTAGCTGCCATGGAAAGATTTACAACCAAGGGCAAGAACTATACAAGTTGTAAATGATGGGGTGGGGGTGGGAGGGAGGATGGTGTGGTGTATGCTGGAGGGTCAAGGAGCCAGTGGCCAGTGAGGAACAGGGATGACGGTGAGATTGCTCATCAATATAGGGCAATGGATGGGAAACCAGCAAACCGGCAGTGGGGCAGGAATTTACAGGAGGTTCTTCCAATTCCTCCCTGTGACATTGGGAACAGAGAGCTTTAGAAACCCGAGACCATTCACAACAGGAGTAAAGTGTCACTGGAAAAGATGCTGCTTCTTACTGCTTCAATCTTCACCTGGATGAGTTATTTATCTCTTCAATGGTTCAGTGGCACATCCGTCACAAGTACCAATGTACAATGATTTTTTTTTTCTTGCATACAGTTCAGTAAAAGTATTACTATCCATAATCACAATCTCAGTTAAGTGTATAGGAATAGTACACTGAGACAGCCTCCAAGAGTCACCATATTGTGGCACCGTTCTTCGTGATTCAAGTCCAAGTTGTTTAAGTTGTCACAGCTGTGGTCTATGTGTGTTTTGTTGTGCCTTAATGTCCTGCCTGGGCAAGTGAAAACAAGCCCTGGTGATCTAAGAAATTGAACACTTCATTTTTGTTTTAAATGACACTGGTCTTGCCATAGAGGGAGTACAGAGAAGGTTCACCAGACTGATTCCTGGGATGTCAGGACTTTCATATGAAGAAAGACTGGATAGACTCGGCTTGTACTCGCTAGAATTTAGAAGATTGAGGGGGGTTCTTATAGAAACTTACAAAATTCTTAAGGGGTTGGACAGGCTAGATGCAGAAAGATCGTTCCCGATGTTGGGGAAGTCCAGAACAAGGGATCACAGTTTAAGGATAAGGGGGAAATCTTTCAGGACCGAGATGAGAAAAACATTTTTCACACAGAGTGGTGAATCTCTGGAATTCTCTGCCACAGAAGGTAGTTGAGGCAAGTTCATTGGCTATATTTAAGAGGGAGTTAGATGTGGCCCTTGGGGCTAAAGGGTTCAGGGGGTATGGAGAGAAGGCAGGTACGGGATACTGAGTTGGATGATCAGCCATGATCATATTGAATGGCGATGCAGGGCCGAATGGCCTACTCCTGCACCTAGTTTCTATGCTATGCTATGTCATAATTTACTGCTGCATGTCCAAAGGAAAATAGAAACATAGAAACATAGAAATTAGGTGCAGGAGTAGGCCATTCGGCCCTTCGAGCCTGCACCGCCATTCAATATGATCATGGCTGATCATCCAACTCAGTATCCCGTACCTGCCTTCTCTCCATACCCCCTGATCCCCTTAGCCACAAGGGCCACATCTAACTCCCTCTTAAATATAGCAAATGAACTGGCCTCAACTACCCTCTGTGGCAGAGAGTTCCAGAGATTCACCACTCTCTGTGTGAAAAAAGTTCTTCTCATCTCGGTTTTAAAGGATTTCCCCTTTATCCTTAAGCTGTGACCCCTTGTCCTGGACTTCCCTAACATCGGGAACAATCTTCCTGCATCTAGCCTGTCCAATCCCTTAAGAATTTTGTAAGTTTCTATAAGATCCCCTCTCAATCTTCTAAATTCTAGAGAGTATAAACCAAGTCTATCCAGTCTTTCTTCATAAGACAGTCCTGACATCCCAGGAATCAGTCTGGTGAACCGTCTCTGCACTCCCTCTATGGCAATAATGTCCTACCTCAGATTTGGAGACCAAAACTGTACGCAATACTCCAGGTGTGGTCTCACCAAGACCCTGTACAACTGCAGTAGAACCTCTCTGCTCCTATACTCAAATCCTTTTGCAATGAAAGCTAACACACCATTCTAAATGTTTTCAGCCTATGATTAAACTTTCGATGCACGTTCTGTATTTATTTATTTATTGCCCAGCTACTGGTTGTTAACCTGGATTTAACGAGTAAATAAGCCCTACAACTTAAACACATCTAACTCAACACTTTCTCCTAAATCACAGCAACGCCATAACATTTTAATTGTTTAAAAAAGACTGCCCAATTTCTGCCAGTTAATTATTTTCTTTTAGACAGAATATTCTTACATCAGGGATTATTAATGTTAAGACACAAGAGAGAATGCTGGAACGTGGAACAAAATCAAACTACTGGAGCAGCCATAGGGAACTGCAGATGCTAGACTCTTGAGCAAAACACTAATTGCTGGAGGAACTCAACTGATTGAGTAGCATCTCTAGAGCCAAATGTTTCATGTCCAGTCCCTGAAACTAATTTTTACTTGCTTTACTGATGCAATTTCATAAAGAATCAGCTGGCATAAATGGGGAATTCACTAACATCTGAGAAATGAAAAAAATAATGTTTATCTCAGCATTCGGCAACTGATTTTCACCATCCCTCCTTTCACAATGATACAGAATAATGATGCAGTATAACTCGGGTAGTTTTGCATCTCCCCAGAAATGTAACCAGGCACTTCTCAATACAAGCTCCACTCAAGCATCTGACGTGGTCTAACGCTGGGTACATTGCAATGTTGTTCCCATTGCAATGTGGGAGAAGTTAGAATGCTGGCCTAACAGCAATGATTGATGGTCACTCCCAAGACAGCCAAGGTCTAGTAACACAAATAACACTGCTGGGGTTAGGATCACTGTCCCTCATTTATTCTCTGGGTCCATGTACATCCACATTGCTGTCACTGCCTAATAATTCACCAATCTCACTCTCAATCCACTGATTTCTTTTCCACTGCTCTTAACAAGTCACTCTCGATTTCCCTCTGTGCATGTCCCCTTCATTAATTGTTCACCTCCCACTCGTCCCTTCTGCCTAGACTCATGACTGCATATTCCCCATATTTATATCTGCTCACCAGCAACACCAGGCCAAAAACCTTCAGACATCCATCCCCTCAACCCTGACAACAAGCCCAAATCTTTTCCAAACTTCCTCCCATAAATCCACCCAGACATTCATCCCACCAGATCATTCCCAACCCAGGTAATACTTCCCCTACCATCTTTATTCTCTAGCCACCATCTCCCCATCCTCACCACTTTCAACACCTGCCTTAGCTTAAAACAGAACAGTTCATCTCTTTGGAGTTTCTCCAATTAAAAGCTAAGATGTGTGCTGCAGTGACTCGAACTGCTCCAATTCAAAGCCAATTTAACGCAGTATTAGCTTTAGAGCTGCGGTTCAAGGATCACAAAAGACACTCGAGAACATATTCCACCTTGGACAAGTGCTCTCCAAGTGCTGTACTGGCTGGGACCAATGGTTTGGATGTGGTCGTAAGTTGAAGATCTGATCAGACCTTACAGGTGGAAGTAAAGGTCCAAAGGTCATAGTTTAGTTTAGAGATACAGCGTGGAAACAGGCCCTATGGCTCACCGAGTCTGCTCCGACCAGCGATCCCTGCACATTAACACTGCCCTACACACACTAGGGATAATTTTACATTTACACCAAGCCAATTAACCTACAAAGTGGAGTGTTGGAGGAAACCAAAGGTCTCGGAGAAAACCCATGCAGGTCAAGGAGAGAACGTACAAACTCCTTACAGACAAGCTCCCGCAGTCAGGATCGAACCCGGGTCGCTGGCGCTGTAAGGCAGTAGCTCTACTGCTAGGCCACTGTGCTACTTTATTCATATTCAAGAAAGATCAGCAAAATTATCCTCTGCAGCAATAATCACTCAACAGACGGAAAGGTGAAAATTCGTACCTTAGCATCCGTTTTAAGCTCTTTCTCAAAGCTTTACAATGGCCGCACACACCACTACAGGCCAGAGTTTCTGAAGAAGAGGGCTCCCCTCCAAAGACCACCTGGGAATGTCAGATCCACCTTGTGGCAAGGTCCCCACTAACTGTATCATTCCAGCTCCACCACCAGCACGTCCACATTTGTGTGGAAGGAGGAATAAGGACATTTTCAAAGCTCACAATGGGCACTTGGGAAAGGGGGAAGGGTGGAAATGGATGAGATAGAAGACTGGCCATGATCAGACCGGTATTGATAACTCTTCCTCCTATTTTTATTTATCTAGCAGTCTGCTATTGTGAGACTCATTCTTTTGCAATCTGATAATGTGTTGCTGTTGTATCGAAACATGTCTTCACTAAAACGTGGTTTCCATAATTCATCAGTGATCAGTTTTGTTCTTAGCAATATTATTACCCTGAAGAATTGTTTACAAAGATTCTTTCCACTGTTAATAGATGTGGATATTCATTGACAATTGACCCAAGCATTTCATTTGTGTAATTGTGGGTTGGTTGGAAATAAATAGTTTAAATTAGAAAGAAATTCCTAGCTTTCAACTTTTATCAACTAAACAAGTATCTATGATAACGTTTAAAGTGATAGGAATCCATTTCACGGAGGTTGAAGCTGATAAGCTTACCTCACTGAATAGGCTTGGCTAACAGAATTTCTGCAATATATTACACTTTGCTAATCAAAAAAGCTATTGAATGAGATCCAAGGAAATTGATGGAACAAGTCAAGTTCTGAAGAGTTATTCTGATTAACACTGCAGTTATTTGGATCTTCTGATCGAGTCCACATCACAAGATTAGAAATTGCTCAGCCAGACTTGAACACACACTTCTCGGCATCTGCATACAATCATGTCTTGCGCTTCTTGCGTAGTGGTGAAAAGAGGGGTGGGAGGGGGGGTGTGGGGGGGGGGGGTGTGGGGGGGGTGGGGGGGGGGGGGGGGGGAGGGGGTGTGGGGGGGGGGGGGGGGGGAGTCCCCTCCTATGCTAGGGAGCTTTTGCATTTTTCAGCTTGAAATTGTGCAATTCAGTGCATACTGTAGCGAGTCTTTTAACTTACACTTGAATGCAACATTTATGCTTTAAATTGGATTAGGCATGAATAAGGTTAGGCTAAATTACATTCCTAATTACATTCCACAGTAGAGCCAGACTCTGATCAATAGGTGCAGCACATGAATGACCTTAGTATAGAAATCAGATTATAATTCATGCTGTTATGCAAAGATAGAGAAAAAAAAATAGAAACAAGGCAAGAGTTGTTGGACTTCCATCACTGTTCTGCACAAATAAATCAATCAACCTTACCCTTTGATTATAGAAACAAGACAAAAATAATGCCACATGTTCAACCAAGTATATGGTTCAATGAAATTAAGAAATATGTAAAACATATATATGGAAACAGGCCCTTCGGCCCACCAAGTCCACACTGACCAGCAATCTACCATACACTAGTTCCATCCTACACGCCAGGGACAATTTACAGAAGCCAATTAACCTACAAACCTGCACTTCTTTTGGATGTCGGAGAAACCCATGTGATCAGAGGGAGACTGTACAAATTCTGTACAGACAGCGCCCGTAGTCAGGATCAAATCTGGGTCTGTGGTTCTGTAAGGCAGCAACTCAACCGCTGCGCCACCGTGCCACCCCATTAAAATATTTTTTCTGTAATATTTATTATGGTGTCATGTCGATAAAGATGAACACATGATTCTGATTTCTGCCCTTAGTTGGATAATACGCATCTCCAGTCATTGTGTTTTACATCTATATGGCTGGTTTTTAACCTATTCAGTGTGATGGTCTCGACCTGAAACATCCCCCATTCTTTCTCTTCAGAGATGCTGCCTGTCCTGCTGAGTTATTCCAGTTTAAACCAGCATCTGCAGTTCCTTCCTACACTCTTTGTCAAGTGAAACAGGTTCTATTCTCATAATATTATTCAGCTCAACTAAGTATTTTCTTCACCTCCGTTGCTGCAGAGAATACAATCCCAGTTATCAAATCTTTCTTCAAAGTGAAAAAAAAATTCCAGCCCTACCAACATCTTCATAAATCACCCTGGATCCTCTCCAGAGCAATTGCACCCTTTCTAAAGTGTGTCATAATCTTACAGCATGGAAACAGGCCTTTCATACCAACTTGTCCATGCAGATCAAGATGCCCCATCTAAACTAGTCCCATTTATCTGCATTTGGCCCATATCACTTTATACCTTGTGTGTGCCAGCGTGTGTGTGTGTGTAAGGGTGTGTGTCAGTGTGTGTTAGGTTGTGCGTGAGCGTGTGCATGAGGGTGTGTGTGTGTGAGGGTGTGTGTGTGAGAGTGTGTGTGTGAGGGTGTGTGTGTGAGCGTGTGCATGAGGGTGTGTGTGTGTGAGGGTGTGTGTGAGAATGTATCTCCCTTTGACCACATGGGTTTTCTTTGGATATACCGGGAGTGGCGGCGCCTCATGGCAGCGGCCTCTGGAGTCCATCTGTCTTTTTTTTTTCTTTTTGTACTGTCAAGTGCATGTTTTGGTTGTAGTTTATATATTATTTTTAGCTGTGTATATGTGGGGGGGCGGCGGTGGGGTGAGGGAAATTTTTAAATCTCTTCCCTGTATGGGGGACCCGACCTTTTCCCTGTTGGGTCTCCGTTGTCATTGGGGCCTAGCACTGTGGAGCAGCCTCCATCCGGAACGACCAGGGGGCTCCAGTCGCGGAGCCTGCAGACCCACCATCGTGCAGCTGGCCAGCTTCGGAGCGTGGAGAGCTGTGGTGGCGCGCTGCTGCGGCCAGACTTCGGAGCTTCGGAGGCTCCAACCGCAGGCCCGGTGGATGGTGACATCGGGAGCTCGCGGGTCCCTGGTGGGAGACCACTTTGCGGAGCTCCCGCAATGGCAACTTCTCCTGCCCAAATCGTGGGGTTGCAAACAACCCGGAGCGGGGTCTTGCATTGCCCGGCGTGGCTTTAACGGCCGCGGGACTTACCATCACTCGCCCGCCGGGGGCTCCGACATCAAGACCCGGAGCAGGGCCTTACATCGCCTGCCACGGCCTTAAACGATGGCCCTCTAGTTCTGAATCACATATCCCAGGAAAAAGACTATGGATTCACCTTATATATTCCCCTCATGGTTTTTACTCACCTCTAAAACAATTTTTTGCTTTATTTTGAATTTTCTGCTCCTGCAGATTTTGGTTCCAGGAATGTCAAATGGAATAATTAGTATTGCAGTTTAATTGCCATTTTAAATAGTGTGCGATGGGCTTAAGACAATCAAATTGCTCGTTCTTCATGGGAAACCCGCCAACAGAAAATTATTCTCGTTGGTGAGTGTGGAGGAGATCTGGAAGCCTTGAGCAAATTGAATTGTTTGTGACTTTCTTTCTTTATTCTTTATCTATCTATCTATCTATCTATCTATCTATCTATCTATCTATCTATCTATCTCTCTATCTATCTATCTATCTATCTATCTATCTATCTATCTATCTATCTATCTATCTATCTAATATTAAAACTGTGTGGTTGCTGGCTGGCTGCCGGCTGGCTGTGTGTGTTTCTGCCTGACTTGTGGCTGCCAGCCTTTGATTTGTTGCTACGGCAACGTAAGACCCAGAAACGCCGAGTTTTTTTCCATTTCGGTAGAGATTTCACTTTTCATTCCAAGTATCCACTCCTCATTAAATTTCGTCGTGTTTATGTACACATTTTTAATAAAATCCTTCTCCCCCCCCACTCACTCATTTTGTCGCCTCCTGCTGGCCAGCGACCATAACGGCTGTTGGCGCCCGCATCTCGCCTCAAAGACGCCATTTAAAAACAGCCGCACTGCTGATTCCTGAGCCGCTTGAGTTGGAGAACCACGTCTCCCGTGGGGGCTACGGGTAGGGAACGGCTGCATTGGGGGAGCAGACCCAACGGGTCTGCACTTGGTCTAGTATCATTTATTTTTGAGCGTGAGAAAATCTGCGATCAGCGTGAGAGCGTGAGAATTTCGTGAAATGCGTGAATCTCACGCTCAATTTGTGAGAGTTGGCAGCCCTGCCATTACGTTCCAAGATTTCTATGATCTCCCAAATTCAGCTTCTTGATCATCTCCAAACTCGATGGCTGTGCCTTCAGCTGTTTGTTGGAACACCTCTCCTTGCTGGCATCAGCACAAATTTTTAATGAATTGCATACATCATTGTTTGAAGGATATTCATCTTAAGGAGAATTAAATCAATCCCCCCCAAAATTTCACCCTTAATCACAAACAGGTCACTTCTCTGTGCTTCAGCAATACCATGGAAGTACACAGGAAAACCATATGTATCTGTAAATAAACAGCAGTGACTGTTTGAGAGATTTTTTTTTAAAATTAACTTTGGGGAATAATTTCCTCAGTGCAGACTGATTTATGCATGAGATACACCCACAGCAAGTAAACCCTGTCCCTGGGTAATAAAGATAATTTTATAGGCCTCCGCTCATTTGTTTTTGTTGGTTTCCAAGATACTGGCTTGGTAACGCTGCTGCCACACAGCATGATCAGTTTCAAGTGATGAATTTCAACAATTCCTGCAGAGATTCCAGAATACATTACAGCAGCAGAGCACAGCAATAAATTACCAAATACATACATTCAATCCACCAGCAACAGGAGTACTTGTTTTCCCCAGTGCAAACAACACTCGCTGGCACCACACCCACACTGCCTGGCCACACTCTCCTGAACCACATCCTATCCTGCACTAGTTTCCCACTACCAAGTTTATAACTTACCTCTAACTTAGGTTCTACCATCCACCCCTCACTATTGACTTCCATGCCTGCAGTTAATGGAGTGTGTGGTTGTGAGGGAGTAAATTCAACTGAAACATTGCATGCACGATGGGAACATTGAAAGAGACTGCTTATGAACATTATACATCTTTCAATGTTGCCTTAAAAATGTTCATTCTGTATAAAATCTATGCTACCTTGAGGTAAATTAGATGTAACAATCTATTGCCAATGTTCAGAATTCACATAAACTGCCAGCTATCTTTAGTGTTTTGTTGTTTATAATGAAGCAATTGGTCTATAGCTTCTGAACTCATTGGTATATTCAATTACCAAAGGAAGTATGCAGGATTCTTTTGGAACCAAAATAATTTTTGCACATTGGCAGCATTAATACAGCCCACTTAAATCGCACCATATTAACCCTCTGTGTTGGGAATAATGCTGTTACAATTTAGTACCAAAATCTTTGAGGAAATTGCCTCCTACTTTAAATACCTCCAGCTTTTTCTCTCAGGCCATCAGACTACTCAACACACTCAAGAAAATTCCATGAACATTACACAAACAAAGACCAACTGACTGTCAAAATAACTTTAACTCAATGTCTGCAGTATGCTATTTGCACTTTTCTATATTGCACCTTTTATTATTGCACCTTAATAACATACCTCAAAATTTTACTACACTCTGGCACACTGAATATTTTATATAATGTATATGTCCATTGTTTATCTTTATTGGTATATAGTCTGTCTGTGTTATAAATATTACTTGCACATTTGGAGTATGGGGAAACGCAATTTCAATCCTCTGTGTAACTACTTGTTGCATTATTTGAATTGACAATAAAGTTTACTTTGACTTTGACTTTGACTTTGAAATTGATCTCAATTCATCTAGTGAGTTTGACTCAAAGTTCCAGTAATGTAACAGAAGTGGAAATTCATCAATGCTCATGTTCTTTTAGTTTCACATTCAAAGGTAAAAATTACAGTGTTTAAGAAAGAACTGCAGGTGCTGGAAAATTGAAGGTATACAAAAAAGCTGGAGAAACTCTATGCATCTATGCAGCGAAGGAAATAGGCAACGCTTCAGGCCAAAACCCTTCTTCAGACTGATGGTGGGTGGGGGGGGGGGGGGAATGACAGTTATCTGGTATTAGAAAAGGACTGGGCTCCTGTGCATTTGTTGGCACTCATGTTGGAGTATTGAGGGGCACCAAGTGTCAAAGAGCAGTACTAAGAGATCACCACATTTCACAAGGTCAGTACTTAGAGAGTGCCACATTGTTGTGGGGCTGTATAATTGAGTTGGGTCTCCCACCAACTCTCTGTATTGACTTTCTGAAAGTGCACGGCACTGTCAAAGGGGCAGTACTGAGAGAATACTGTATAGTCGGATTGGCCACACTGAGGGAGAGTTCCACCGTCAGAAGGACAGTATTGACGGAGAACTGCACCAACTGCAGCACTGAAGGAACACTGCACTGGTAAAGTGCAGTTGGTTTGAATGGTTTCTTTGGAAAAAATAAAATCTCTCTTGAACTTCAAAGTATACATCCCCCAGAATTTATCCTTCAGCAATGTCAAAAACTTCAGAGGCTTTTGATATGTATGGGAGATGCTGCCTGCTGAACGGCTATTGCATTTACCATATTACACAGCGAGTGCTTTTTACTAGAGCACAGTTGTCTTTAGGACTCTCAGGCACCCCCTGGTTATGAAAGTTACATAGAACATAAAACAGTACAGCACAAGAACGTTCTATTCCCTGCATACCCAAATGCCCATCGAAAAGTCTCTTAAATGCCATTATCATATCTGTCTCAATCACAAACCCTGGCAGCAAGATCCAGGCATTCACCACCCTCTGTAAAAAACATGCCCCACACATTTTCTTTGAACTCTGTACCTTTCACCTTAAAGTTATACCCTCTAATGTTTGATTTTTCCATCCCAGAAAAAAAGGTTCTTACTGTCGACCCATTTAGTGCCTCTCATAAATGTACATGCATTGACCAGGCCTCCCCACAACCCATGGCATTCCAGATAAAAAACAATCTAAGTCTCTCCCTGTAGCCAATCCCCCTTAAACCAGGCATCTTTCTTGTGGACCTCCTCTGCACTCTTTTCAAAGCCTCCACATCCTTCCTGTAATGGCGCACCCAGAACTGTACGTAATAATCCAAATACGGGATCACAGAAATGACCGAGACACTACATTTAGAACAAATAAAGCTTGTTTTGTCTGGTTAACCTGATCAATTTTCCAAAATGTGGTCTCCTTTCATTGAATTTCTTCAACAACATAATGGTTGAACACTAATTCAAAACCGACGTTAGGGTCGGGTGAGCGAGCGTAGGTAAGGGTAGTGGGATATATCTCCGCTTTTTTCACTGTTTCGTTAGCTCTGGGGTTTTTCTTTTTTATCTTTCGTGTCTTTTTCGAAATTCTTTCCTTTCTTTTTCTTTTCTTCTTCCTTTCCTTTCTTTTCATTTTTCTTTTTCCCGATTTAGTTTTTAGTTTATAAAATGTTACAATTGAAGCTGTGCGAAAATTGTATAATTGTTATGTCGATTACTTTCTCCTTGTACAATTGCTTCTAATAAAATAAATATTAAAAAAAAGAATAATAATCCAAATACGACCCAACCAAAGTCCTATAAAGTTGCATCAAGACTTCCTGATTCTTATACACGATGCCCCAACCTATGAAAGCAAGCATACCACGTATCTTCTTTACCATTCTATCTACTTGTGTTGGCACTTTCATAAAATTATGGACTTGGAGCCCAAGATATATTTTCCCCCTTACATTTGACCTCCTAAACTGCAACATCTCACACTTGCCCAGATTAAACTAACTGCTATTTCTCTGCACAATTCAATAGCTGATCTATATCCCTTCTGCATACTTTGATTGCCTTCCCCACAGTCTGCGACTACAGCAATCTTGGTCACAGCTGCAAACTTACTAATCGACCAGTCTACGTTGACGTCCAAGTCATTTATACGTATCACACACAGCAGAGGCACCAGCATGGATCCCTGCAGAACAGTTGTGAGTGGGTCGTTCCCTGCCTTACAGCAGGCATACTGCAGTGTCCACATGAGGAACATCATTGCTAATTGCCTGATCCTTATGTTTCTAGTTTATAAAATAAGCAATTGTCCTTTTGCTGGTGCAGTAATATCACTGTCTTGTTACAACCGATAGGAAAGGAATCAGTCCAGAGTTATGATAGCTTATTATCCTCACTGATCCTGGCTGTATAAATAACTTGACAATGTTTAGTGTGAATGGAAAGAATTGCTCTTCCACCAGGAAAAGGTCAGCTGGAGAAAGATATTTTTCAGATGAGCAGCAGCATGTGGGAGAAACAATATTAAAACTTTGCTGTAAGTGACTCTGGAGGTTTTCTGAAAGAGCTAACTGGAAGACAATAAAATCAATCTGGTTGAACAGCAATGTGTTTACCATGCACTGTTAATGTGCAAATCCATCATCAGCTTCAGGGAGTACAGACACTCTCAGTTGTAGCCCCCCCCCCCCCCCCCCCCCCCCCCTTCCTGCACAGAAACAGCCCGAGGCCCTAAACCTTCCTATTATTTCTTCAAATTGTCTCAATCTTTTGCATTAAATACGCCCATAAACACACTTGAAAATGGCAGTGCCCCCAATTAACAGCTCAAGAACACGTCTACTAAAGTGACGTTCTGCCCATCAATCTCTCCAGCAATAAACAGAACACCTTAAACTGTTCTCAACCCTGTTGTTGGTGATTTTTATATGTCATGTCAATTTAAAAAAATTTCCTTTCTGCTTCTAAATATAATCTCTGTATTTACAAGTGTGTGTATATACACTGAACTTTTTTTTCCTCACATACACACACAAAAACAAACAATAATAGTGCAATAATAGTCATTGTAGCTCAGAGCTTATTTGAGATTGTGGAGAAGAAGCTGTTCCTGAACTTTACAGTTTTCAGGCTCCAGTACCTTCTTCCCGAAGGCAGGGGTGAAATGAGTGTGTGGCCTGGGTGGTGTGGGTCTCTGATGATGCTGGCTACCTTTGAGGCAGCGACTCCGATAAATCCCTTTGATAGTGGGGAGGTCAGAACCCGTGACAGACTGGGCAGTGTTCCCTACTTTTTACAGTCTTCTTCACCCCTGGGCATTCAAGTTGCCCGAACCAAGCCGTGATGCAACCAGTCAATATGCTCTCTACTGTACACATGTAGAAGTTCAAGAGAATCCTCTCTAACATACCGAATCTCCACGATCTTGTTAGGAAGTAGAGGCGTCGACGGGCTTTCTCACAGTTTAATTTACTAACATCAAGAAAGCAAGCCAGGGATAATCCAACAACCCATTTAAACTGAGAAAGGTGACTGTTCATGCCGTACTACTAATGTAGGGATATACTAATGCACCAGCAGGGATTAATATCCGATTCATCTAACTGACTCACACTGTCTTACTGCCCAAAGTATTGTGACTCAACAGTTGCACTTAATTAGTGACACAATGAGAATCGTACTCCAAGTAAATTCCTGCTCTAAAATTAAAAAAATGTAAATATGGTGCTAACATGACAGAAAGCAGGCAGTACAATAAACAGAGAGGCGTAGCACTAGTGAACACATTGAAACCTTTCTCCCCCACTGCCCAGACAACGCAGTGTCTTTGGCAAAATTCTACCTTCGTTGGGTTATGTTTTATGTAAGTGAACAAATGATTTCCCCAAGATGCTTAGCTTGGTAGAAAACTGCAGAATGTTGGCTATACTTAGCAATGAGGAGTTCCCATTACAACATTGTATTGGCTCTGCACCAGTACTCGCTGGAGTTCAGAAGAATGAGGGAGGAACCTCATTGAAACCAACCGAATAATGAAAGTCCGAGATAGTGGATGAGTAGAGGAACTTTCCAGGAGTGGGAGAGTTGAGAAACAATGCAGGCCAGGGCAAATATTTTTAAAACGGATATTGATAGTTCTTGATTCATAAGGGCATCAAAGGTTATGGAGAGAAAGCAGGAAATTAGATTTGAGGGGAAAATTAAAAAAATAGATCAGCCATAATCAAATGACAGAGCGGACTCAATGGGCTTAATGTAGAGGCGTTAGGTGTCTAGCATTTCTTTCCAGAAAACGAGTTTTGACTGCAGAGTGGCACTGGCGGTCTCAACTGGCAGATGCAGTATAATATAGATAAATGTGAGGTTATCCACTTTGGCGGCAAAAACAAGGGGATTGATTATTATCTCAATGGGTTTAGGTTCGGTAAGGGGGAGGTACAGCGAGACCTGGGTGTCAGTCACTGAAAGTTGGCGTGCAGGTACAACAGGCAGTGAAGAAAGCTAATGGAATGTTGGTCTTCATAACAAAAGGATTTCAGGATAGGAGTAGAGAGGTTCTTCTGCAGTTGTATAGGGCTCTGGTGAGACGACATCTGGAGTATTGTGTGCAGTTTTGGTCTCCTAATTTGAGGAAAGACATCCTTGTGATTGAGGCAGTGCAGCGTAGGTTCATGAGATTGATCCCTGGGATGGCTGGACTGTCATATGAGGAAAGATTGAAAAGACTCCCAATGTTGGGCAAGTCCAGAACCAGGGGCCACTGTCTTAGAATAAAAGGGAAGCCATTTAAGACTGAGGTGAGAAAAATTTTTCTAGGGGCTAGAGGAATCAAGGGATATGGGGAGAAGGCAGGCACGGGTTATTGATTGGGGACAATCAGCCATGATCACAATGAGTGGCGGTGCTGGCTCGAAGGGCCGAATGGCCTCCTCCTGCATCTATGGTCTGTCTTCCCTCTGGTTCGCATGCCTGGGTTTTATTGGCAGTAGGCTGACATGGTGCAAGTAGCCAAACCAATATCAGCTAATTGGATGAAGCTGTTACCAATGATGCTGACGATTGGCCTCCTCTGGCCTCAGCCAGTTAAAGGAACCAGAGCAGCATCCAAGGGAATCGGTGCTGTCACATTTAATCCCCCCCCCCCCCCACCCCCCACAACTACAATGTGGGACCTTGTCAAAAGCCTTCTGAAAGTCCAGATATAACACATCCACTGGTTCTCCCTTATCCACTCTACTAGTTACATCCTCAAAAAATTATATGATTCGTCAGACATGATTTACCTTTCATAAATCCATGCTGACTTTGTCCAATGATTTCACCACTTTCCAAATGTGCTGCTATCCCATCTTTAATAACTGACTCTAGCAGTTTCCCCGCTACCGATGTTAGACTAACTGGTCTGTAATTCCTTGTGTTCTCTCTCCCTCCCTTTTTAAAAGGTGGGGTTACATTAGCTACCTTCCAATCCTCAGGAACTACTCCAGAATATTAAGAGTTTTGAAAAATTATCACTAATGCATCCACTATTTCTGGGGCTACTTCCTTAGGTCCTCTGGCCCTGGGAATTTATCGGCCTTTAATCCATTCAATTTACTTAACACCACTTCCCGGCTAACCCGGATTTCACTCAGTTCCTCCATCTCATTTGACCCCCGATCCCCTGCTATAATAATCCGGCAGATTATTTAAGTCTTCCTTAGTGAAGACAGAACCAAAGTAGTTATTCAATTGGTCTGCCATGTCTTTGTTCCCCATGATCAATTCACCTGTTTCTGACTGCAAAGGACCTACATTTGTTTTAACTAATCTTTTTCTCTTCCCATATCTATAAAAACTTTTGCAGTCAGTTTTTATGTTCCCTGGCAGTTTTCTTTCATAATCTATTTTCCCATTCCTAATTAAGCCATTTGTCCTCCTCTGCTGGACTCTGAATTTCTCCCAGTCCTCTGGTAGGCTGCTTTTTCTGGCTAATTTATATGCTCCATCTTTTGTTTTGATACTACCCCTGATTTCCCTTGTTATCCATGGATGCACTACCTTCCCTGATTTATTCTTTTGCCAAACTGGGATGAACAATTGTTGCAGTTCATCCATGCAGTCTTTAAATGCCTTCCATTGCCTATCCACCTTCAACCCTTTAAGAATCAATTGCCAGTCTATCTTGGCCAATTCACGTATCATACCCTCAAAGTTACCTGATGGCGGCTTCCATCCCACAAGTAGCCAAAGTAGTCTTGGCTGCATTCTCCACTGGTGTGGCACCAGGGATGATGACTGGTTCAGCATCATCCCCAATGCCAAAGATTAATTAATTGTAATGAGTCAGGGAATGCATTTGACGATTATGATTGCAGGCACATCATAGCAAGCAGAAGAATCCAGGTAACTATTGCAGACATATTATTTCCCTATTCTTTCAACAGTAATACATTACAACAGGAAGCAGTCTTATTTGATGAAATATAACCAAGAAATAAGAAGCATTGTGAAATGTAATGGGTTTCTCTCGCAAATAGAATATTTAGGTCTGAACAATAGGAAGTGGTGGAGTAGTGAACACCCACTGTGATACATCAGAGATAATTTGGCACCGTATTTTTTTCACAATACCTACAAGAAAAGGGAATGATGGGATGAAATGGAAGGAAAATAACTAATTCAGACATTTTCTAATGCTGAGTGTTCATTTGGAGCTTTGCCAGTCAGTAAATGACACACTCACTGCTCTGGGTCAGGCAGAAGCCCCAGAAGCCCAAGGGAAATATGAAATCTGCAACTGCAGAAGGGAATTTACAAATGATTCCACAGAATGCTGAGTAATTTGAGTCAAGAACTCGCATCAGAAAACAACAGATCCAGGATTTACACCCACTAATCTTGATGCTTGTGATTCCCAGAAACATGCTCACAGGACCACCAGGAGTCGATATTCAGAAACATAGTTCTGTGAGGCCATTTCTCATTGCTCTCCTCTGTCATTCCCACTGCCCCATCTGTTGCAGATCCAGCATCTGCAGTCTCTTGTGCCTCCATTTTACTGCTTCACTGCAATATTTCTTCAAGGTATGTCCTTTTTGAACTTCCCTTAATGGGAGTTCTTTGAGACCTTCTCTTAATTCTTCCTCAAAATGTTACCTGCCCATTTCCTTCCACAGATGCTGCCTGATCCGCTGAGTTCTTAACGAAGTTCACTTTTTAAAAAATTCACGAACACAAGATGTTTAAGGTTGAAATATAGAAACATAGAAAATAGGTGCAGGAGTAGGCCACTCGGCCCTTTGAGCCTGCACTGCCATTCAATATGATCATGGCTGATCATCCAACTCAGTATCCCGTACCTGCCTTCTCTCCATACCCCCCTGATCCCTTTAGCCACAAGGGCCACATCTAACTCCCTCTTAAATATAGCCAATGAACTGGCCTCAACTACCCTCTGTGGCAGAGAGTTCCAGAGATTCACCACTCTCTGTGTGAAAAAAGTTATTCTCATCTCGTTCATAAAACTGTAACATCATTTTAAACCTAATCCAGTTCTTTGTTTTCTGCTCGGGTGTTCTTTGGGAATGCTCTTTCTATTAACAAAAGGTAGAATGCATAGAAGAAAGACACAAAATGCTGGAGCTACCCAGCGGCTCAGGCAACATCACTCTCCAGTGCAAAGCAAGTTTATTTCACTCATGGAAAGCCGGCAAGGGCAGAGAACAATCCAATAATCCAATAACAGTTTATAAAGTTTAAAATATATATATTTTTATTAGTATAGCAATTTGAGTTTCACAATACCTTAATTGGCACATGTAACAATAAACTGACCTTTGAACCTTTAAATACATGGCTACCATTCTTTTGGCTTTTGATGCCAAACTTCTATCTGCCACATAAATACAACAAAACTCTCAATGTAACTTCACCACATGGGGTTTACCACATTGCCAAAACAGTTATTTAAATTTAGATAACTTTTTATAAAAATTAGGTGCAGGGAGTAGGCCAGTCGGCCCTTCGAGCCAGCACCGCCATTCAATGTGATCATGGCTGATCGTCCCCAATCAGTGCCCCATTCCAACCTTCTCCCCATATCCCCTGACTCCACTATTTTTAAGAGCCCTATCTAGCTCTCCCTTAAAAGTGTCCAGAGAACCGGCCTCCACCGCCCTCTGAGGCAGAGAATTCCACAGACTCAGAAACATCTTTTTGCCTCCACCACAGTGAGGTGCTTGGAGGATACACTGTGGTGGATGTTAATTTGTGTTTAGTGTTGTTTATTATTGTATGATTGTATGTATGACTGCAGGCACAACATTTCGTTCAGACCGAAAGGTCTGAATTACGATAAAGGAATTCAATTCAATCTGTGAAAAAGTGTTTCCTCATCTCCTTTCTAAATGGCTACCCCTTATTAGAAACATAGAAAATAGGTGCAGGAGTAGGCCATTCGGCCCTTCGAGCCTGCACCGCCATTCAATATGATCATGGCTGATCATCCAACTCAGTATCCCGTACCTGCCTTCTCTCCATACCCCCTGATCCCTTTAGCCACAAGGGCCACATCTAACTCCCTCTTAAATATAGCCAATGAACTGGCCTCAACTACCTTCTGTGGCAGAGAATTCCAGAGATTCACCACTCTCTGTGTGAAAAATGTTTTTCTCATCTCGGTCCTAAAAGATTTCCCCCTTTTCCTTAAACTGTGACCCCTTGTTCTGGACTTCCTCAACATCGGGAACAATCTTCCTGCATCTAGCCTGTCCAACCCCTTAAGAATTTTGTAAGTTTCTATAAGATCCCCCCTCAATCTTCTAAATTCTAGCGAGTACTTTTCTTAAACTGCTCTATTCTTAAACTGTGGCCCCTGGTTCTGGACTCCCCCAACATCGAAAACATGTTTCCTGCCTCTAGCGTGTCCAAACCTTTAATAATTGTATATGTTTCAATAAGATACCCTTTCATCCTTCTAAACTCCAGAGTATAGAAGCCCAGCCGCTCCATTCTCTCAGCTTATGACAGTCCCGCAATCCTGGGAAATAACCTTGTAAACCTACGCTGCACTCCCTCAATGGCAATAATGTCCTTCCTCAAATTAGGGGACCAAAACTGCACACAATACTCCAGGTGCGGTCTCAATAGGGCCCTATACAACTGCAGAAGGACCTCGTTGCTCCTATACCCAACTCCTCTTGTTATGAAGACCAACATGCCATTCGCTTTCTTCACTGCCTGCTGTACCTGCATGCTTACATTCATTGACTGATGAACAAGGACCCCCCAGATCCCGTTTTACTTCCCCTTTTCCCAACTTGACACCATTTAGATAATAATCTTCCTTCCTGTTTTTGCTACCAAAGTGCATAACCTCACATTTATCCACATTAAACTGCATCTGCCATGCATCTGCCCACTCACCCAACCCATCCAAGTCATCCTGCATTCCCATAGCATCCTCCTCACAGTTCACACTGCCATCCAGCTTTGTGTCGTCTGCAAATTTGCTAATGTTACTTTGAATCCCTTCATCTAAATCATTGATGTATATTGTAAATAGCTGCAGTCCCAGCACCGAGCATTGCGGTACCCCACTAGTCATTGCCTGCCATGCTGAAAGGGACCCGTTAATCCCTACTCTTTATTTCCTGTCTGCGAACCAATTCTCTATCGATGTCAGCACTCTATCCCCAATACCATGTGCTCTAATTTTGCCCACTAATCTCCTATGTGGGACTTTATCAAATGCTTTCTGAAAGTCCAGGTACACTACCTCCACTGGCTCTCCCTTGTCCATTTTCCTAGTTACATCCTCAAAAAATTGCAGAAGATTAGTCAAGCATGATTTCCCCTTCGTAAATCCATGCTGACTCAGGCCGATCCTGTTACTGCTATCCAAATGAGCCGCTATTTCATCTTTTATGATTGACTACAGCATCTTCCCCACCACTGACGTCAGGCTAACTGGTCTATAATTCCCTGTTTTCTCTATCTCGCCTTTCTTAAAAAGTGGGATAACTTTAGCTACCCTCCAATCCACAGGAAATGATCCTGATACTATAGAACATTGGACAATTATCACCAATGCGTCCACGATTACTAGAGCCACTTCCTTAAGTACCCTGGGATGCAGACCATCAGGCCCAGAGGATTTATCAGCCTTCAGTTCCACCAGTCTATCCAACATCATTTCCTGCCTAATGTGGATGTTCTTCAGTTCCTCAGTCACCCCAGATCATTTGGCCACTGGTACATCAGGAAGATTGTTTGTGTCCTCCTTAGTGAACACGGATCCAAAGTACCTGTTCAACTCATCTGCCATTTCCTTGTTCTCCATAATAAATTCACCTTTTTCAGTCTTCAAGGGTCCAACTTTGGTCTTAACTAATTTTTTTCCTCTCCACATCCCTGTTCGTTGGTTTTGCATGGGGCCCTTGATAGCGTGTCAGCTATGTGCATGTCCTTGCCTTTTTTATAGACAATGTTGAAATCAAAACGCTGCAGCTGCATCATCATCCGTTGCAGGCGAGCTGGACCAGCGTGAATGGGTTTATTCAAAATGGTGACCAGCGGCTGGTGGTCTGTTTCTATAATTAGACTTCCCAAAAATAAAGTGTTTGAATTTCGTGCAGGCGAAAACCACTGCAAGTAATTCTTTTTCAATCTGGGCGTAACGTTGTTCAGTATCAGTTAGTGTGCGAGAGGCATATGAAACAGGCTTGCAGTCGCCATCGGCAGTGGTCTGCAGGCAAGCAGCACCAAGTCCGTACTGGGACGCATCACATATGAGCGTTACGGGTAACTCCAAAGCAAAATAGGCGAGGGTAGGTGCGCGGACGGGGCCATTTACAGACGCAACTGTCAACATCTCCTTCCAGTGAAGGAACCGTGTCCTGTAACTCCGCATCCAGAGGGTTCACGTTTTGTATACCCTCCCACTACCGGGCCGGCTGCTCCACTATCAGAGACTATGTCCCCCGTGGCCTCCCCACGGCGTTCAGCGCCCAGCTCGCCTATGTCACCACCGCCACCCGGCGGGTCCCCGGTCATTTCCCCGGTTCCCTCCCCAGTCACTTCACCAGTGAAAGGAGGAGATGCGGATTTGTACCACACACGTGCCAGACGGGTCAGCAGACCACCCATTAGATACGCTGATTTTGTGTAACTATCTATACTTCCCCATATGCGTTATTAACGTTCCGGCTACTATATTGTTTGGCCACCATGTTTCAACGTATCTTTGCTTTATTTTGGTTCTACAAGGAAAGATGTAGATTTTCTACTAACCAATTGTAGTGCTTGTTAGTAGTTGCTCCGCCTAATATGCGATTTATATTACCAAGATCTTGCTTACGTAATTCAGTCTGTTAGGTACTGTAACATTCTGCAGACCAATGCTGTAAGTGGATTTTCATAAATATGTGTTGTATTTTGTTGTGTGTACGACTCCACTCATTACAGCTTTTACTATCCCGCTTTATATTCTTGGCTTGCTTACCTTCGTACCTCATCTTTTCTCCCCGTTTTGCCTTTTTAGTTATCTTCTGTTGCTCTTTAAACATTACCCAATCCTCTAACTTTCTGCTCATCTTTGCTACATTGTACTCCTCTTTTATTTTTACACTGTCTCTGACGTCCCTTGTCAGGCACGGTTGCCCCTTACTCCCCTTGGAACCGTTCTTCCTCTTTGGAATGAACTGATCCTGCACCTTCTGTATTATTCCCAGTAATACCTGCCATTGTTGTTCCACTGTCATCCCTGCTAGGGTATATTTCCAGTCAACTTTGGCCAGCTCCTCCCTCATGGCTCCATAGTCCCCTTTATTCAACTGTAACACCGACACCTCTGATTTACCCTTTTCCCCTCTCCAATTGTAGATTAAACCTGACCATGTTATGGTCACTACCTCCTAATGGCTCCTTGACCTCAAGTTCCCTTATCAAACCCAGTTCATTACATAACACTAAATCCAGAATTGCCTTCTCCCTGGTCGGCTCCAATACAAGCTGCTCTAAGAATCCATCACAAAGGCACTCCACAAACTCCCTTTTTGGGGGTCCAGTACCAACCTGATTTTCCCAGTCTACCCGCATGTTGAAATCTCCCCCAACATCCGTAGCATTACCTTTACTACATGCCAATTTTAATTCCTGATTCAACTTGCACCCTATATCCAGGCTACTATTTGGGGGCCTGTAGATAAGTACTCTCACCCCTCGCAAACATAACCAAAGGTTTCATCATTCTTTGCAAGAGCATGTTGATACAAAATCTGACCAGCAAGAAAAGAAAAATTAGAGCAACTACCACAAAACACGGTCCAAAGATAAACTCCCACAAGAGCGGGTGATAAACTAAACCCCCATTTGCAGATTGCAGTTGTGTGTACAATAAAACTAAAGACTTGGAAAAAAGACATAAAGACATAAAAAAACCCACAAAGTGCTGGAGTAACTCTGCGGGACAGGCAGCATTTCTGAAGAACATGAGTAGGTGACATTTTGGGTTGAGACTCTTCTTCAGACTGACAGGTTGTTTTTAGACATAATTATATCAGGAGGAAATTCAAACCTCATATTACACTTACTGTAAATCACACTCACAAAGCAGCCTTCATTCCTATGTGTTCTCTTTGTAACTTACTCTCTCACTCAGGTTTAAGATATCTGCCAACCCAGACACATTACTCTCTATCCCTTCATTTCGACAAAGTAGTTAGCTAAATCCCAGGCAATGACAGCTGTAGTCCTTGACCAGTTATAACTTACCAATCAGATTTACTCCCATTCTCTATGGTCTAGTCACCAATTCTCAGCGCATGTTCAATTCATATTACTATAGATAGACACAAAATGCTGGAGTAACTCAGCGGTAAAGGCAGCATCAATGGAAGAAAGGAATGGGTGACATTTCGGGTCGAGACCCTTCTTCAGACTGCCCCGCTGTTACTCCAGCATTTTGTGTCTATCTTCAGTTTAAACCAGCATCTGCCGTTACACGATACTACAGGTGCACAACCTTTTATCCGACGATCCAAATAACGAAAACCTCCGAATAGCGACATTTTTTCGGTCCTTGAAGAAAGGTCCTTGAAAACGTTCACCGAGGGCGGCCCGCAGAGGTGACAGCGGAACCTCCAGTCGGTCCTCGAAGAAAGGGGAACTAAATCCCCATTCATAAAAGAGGTGAGGGTATATTGCGCGGGAGGGTTATTAATTGACAATATGCTGCTGCCTGCCCGCTGGGTTAAAAAGTTCCCACGGTAGACACGATACACAGTGTATCGTGAGTCTTGCGTGGGAACTTTTTAACAGCGTGCAGGCAGCAGTAGATTGTCGCTCCCTTCAGTTTCACCCCACCTACACCCCTCTGCTTCCCGGCCATGTGTGTGACCCCTTCCCTCCCCTCTCCAGCTCCCCGCTCATTGCACCGGCGCGGGGGCTTTGTACTGTCTTCACGTCGCGATGCTAGCAGCACAGTGCCAGTCACCGGAGACGTCAGGACCAACGGAACACCGACCCCCAGGCCCACTGCAAGCACGGAGATCCCAGATCAGCAACTCCAGCCCAGCCCCGTTCCAACTCCAGAAGAACACGCTCCCCGTATGGGCAGAAGCTGATGGTGTGCAAGAATAACGTCTTGTTCTTGGGGTGGCGCAGCTCGGGCTGTGGGCAAACTGCCACTTGTCGCCGTAGCAGCCCATCAGGGAGCGGATTCCTCTGGAGTTGGAGGGGGAGGGGGGTATTGTGCTGTTTGATCGCCCCCTGCTATTCCAGGGACAGGGAGACAGGACGTTCACCGAGGGCGGCCCGCAGAGGTGACAGCGGAACCTCCGGTCGGTCCTGGAAGAAAGGGGAACTAAATCCCCATTCATAAAAGAGAAGGTGAGAGTATATTGCGTGGGAGGGTTAATAATTGACAATCTGCTGCTGCCTGCCCGCTAAGTTAAAAAGTTCCCACGGTAGACACGATACACAGTGTAGGAGTTTTGCGTGGGAACTTTTTAACTCAGCGTGCAGCAGCAGATTGTCGCTCCCTTCAGTTTCACCCCACCTACACCCCTCTGCTTCCCGGCCATGTGTGTGACCCCTTCCCTCCCCTCTCCAGCTCCCCGCTCATTGCACCGGCGCGGGGGCTTTGCACTGTCTTCAAGTCGGCGATGGCTGCCAGCAGGTCAGTGCAGTCACCGGAGACGTCAGGACCAATTGGACGTCGACCACCAGGCCCACCACAAGCACGGAGATCCCAGAGACCCACAGCCAACAGCAGCCCAGCCCCGCTCCAACTACAGAGGAACCTGGGTTGCGGATGACGGGGCGCAGCTCGGGGCGTCGTAGGGGCCCATCGGGGATCGGGTTCCTGTTGGTCCTGACGTCTCCGGCCACCTGCTATCCTCCGGGAACTGTACCGCCCTTGCAGGAGAGTGGGGTTGTTTGCAGTTGCAGAGGGAGGGGGCAAGGGCGGTACAGTTCCCAGTCTCAGCTCCAGTCCAGGGGGGTGGCCGGAGACGTCAGGACCAACGGGACAGCGACCCCCAGGCCCACTGCAAGGACGGAGATCCCAGAGACTCACAGCCAGCAGCAACTCCAGCCCAGCCCCGCTCCAACTCCAGAGGAACACGTAGGGGCAGAAGCTGATGGTGTGCAAGGTACTTGTTCTTGGCGTGGCGCAGCTCGGGCTGTGGGCAAACTACCACTTGTCGCCGTAGCGGCCCATCGGGGAGCGGATTCCTCTGGAGTTGGAGGGGGAGGGGGGTATTGTGCTGTTTGATCGCCCCCTACTATCCCAGGGACAGGGAGACACAGCGGCTTTTTAGACTGGTGGGCAATCACTTCCAAAGTTCTGCCCACACAGTCAGTACACCTCTCCTACACTGCATTTCATACAAACATTTATTCTGCAAGAAAAAACGACATTGAAGACTCAAACTCGCGACCGAGTAACTGCCTGGATCGAGGCGCAAACTCGCGACCTTGCGGATATGAGCCGAACACTCTACCACTGAGCCAGCCATTAAAGTCTACGCTAAAAAATTTCCATTCCCAAGACCGACAAATTCTGAATTACGAAAAGTGTCTGGTCCCAAGGCTTTCGGATAAAAGGTTGTGCACCTGTACTACAAATTATTTGAGATCCAATTCTTGTGCCATAACCTTTTACAAATGCCTTTTGATGATCCAAATGTGCTTCGTTTTCTGCTTTTCCATTGTTCTCTCAGCACAGGCTACTATCTGTATATGTTGTGTCGCCAGCTGTGGTTTTAATAAACTAATTTTGAGGAAGACATGACTGATTGCAGATGTTGGAATCTTGAGTAAAAAACTAACTGCTGGCAGCAGGCACTAGGTCAGGTAGCATCCCGAGGGGAGAATTTCATTAAAATGACCATACTTTGAGGCTATTTTGCAGTGCTGTCTGAGCCTCTGAGATACTCCAGCAGTTTATTATTTGTTCAAGTATTTATAAAACATCTAGTCCCCGAGCAGTAATTTGTTTGAATGTACTGCGGATTTTAAGTTTGCATGGAGAACCTTACAGTAGTTTCATGTGGCTTTCTGATGTAAAGTCCAGTTGGTCTGAGACTCCCCACCAGTAGTGGTCTTGGAACACATGATGTCAATGTGTTCAATGCTCACTCTGCTGGCATGCATCATACTGATATACAATCAAACCGCACTGCAATTGTGGTGTATAAACCCAGCACTTAGAAAGAACTGGCCTGCTTCTCACCTCAGAAAGGATGATGCCATAAAAAGATACATTATCAAAAAGTCACAGAAAAATAGATAATAAACAGCAAAAGCATGTGTTATAGTAAAGAAATCAACAAGGTCAATTATCCAACAGGTCAGGTCAATGTTCTGACGGCCTTAGCACATCTAGGGTCCACGTTTTGAAGACCAGGCTGAAGCCAGGACTGCTGAATAGATGACTTATCTCAGCGTCCTCCTGAGATCCCCACCCTAACAGGAGCTAATCTCCAGCCAGTTCTATTCAGTCCCTGTGACATCAGGAAATGGCTGAGAGCACTGGATACAGCAAAGGGTATGGACCAGACATCATCCCAGTTGTAGCACTGAAGACCAGCATTTCAGAACTAGCCGTAATTCCAGTCGAGCTGTTTCAGTATAGTTACAGCACTGGCATCCACCTAACAGCATGGAAACAGGCCATTCAGCACAACTTGTCCCATTTGCCTGAATTTCAGGAATCCATATTCCTCCAAACCTTATCGATATATCTGTACAAATATTGCATAGGGCATGCAGAATAAATCCAATCCAAATAATCACCACTCAGCCTGTCTACTCTCAGGTATCAGCAAAATGATTCACAGTGTCCCTGAGTGCTATCAAGCAATCTTTTTTCTTACCAAGAACGTACTCTCTAGTGTCCACTTTGGGTTTCACTAGAATTATTCAACTCCATCCCTCATGAAAGCCTTTGAACAAATCTGGAGGCAAGGTAAGAATGACTGCCTTCGACATCAAGGCAGCATTTGACCAAACCTGCCATCAATGTGCCTTGTGTGCCATCAACTGAAGTAAATCTGCTTCAGAGGGAAATATTCCTGTAGCCGGTGTCAGCAAGTGTATCCAAGGACATTGTGGGAAGCTAAGCAGGAAATTGTGGTGCCAATAGCAGAGATATTTATATCACGGGTGAGAGTCGGAAGACGAGAGGGTGGCCAATGTCGTGCCTCTTTTTCAGAAAGGTTGCAAGGAAAAACAACTACAGACCAGTGAGCCTTACATCAGTGTTAGGTAAATATTGGAAGGGACTCTCAGAGAGAGGATCTACATGCATTTGGAAAGGTGACATTGATGATAATTAGCATGGCTTTCTGTGACGGAAATCACATGTTACCAATTTGCCTGAGATTTTTTTTAAAATGACCAAGAAGATTATTGAGTGCGGTACGTAGACATTGTCTGCATGTACTTTATTTAGCAGGTTATTTGACGAGGTGCCACTGGTAGGCTGGTCTAGAAGATCAGATATTAAGGGCAAGCTAGTCAACTGGATACAAAATTACCTTGAAGGTAGGAAACAGAGGGTGAAGCAGAGGGTTGTAAGTCAAACTACAGACCTATAACAAAAGATTTGTGTGCCACAGGGATCAGTGCTGGGTTCAGTATTGTTTGTAAATTATGATAAAGATTTGGATGTGAATGTAGGTAGCAGGGTTTGTAAGTTTGCAGATGACATCATAAGTGGACAGTGAAGAAAGCTATCTATGATTGCAATGGGATCTTGATCAACTGGGCCAATGGGGCGGCACTCATCTCCTCCTTCTCAAGGGCAATAAATACTGGTTTTGCCAGTAATGACCAGTTGCTAAAAATGAATAAATTAAAGATACGTAAAGACAGATCTATATCTGCAGATCTATATTTACAAAGATATGTAAAGACAGTTACATCTACTGTAGATTACTGTTAGTCTGACTGGCTGTTCTCAGTCTACACTTTGGCAGATTACCAACGTATCCACTCTTCCTTGCTCCCTCATATGTGCATTCCACTTCCGCTTACCCTACCATCATTAGTCACCTCATCCTTTCCCTGTGGGAGAACATTCCACATTCTCTCCATTGTCTGCACAGAATTCATCCAATTGCCTTCTTGGATTTATTAATGACTAGCCTGTTTATGCTCTGGTTTAACACTCTCCTTGTGTTTGATTTGGGGACAAGCACTAGCAGGTGCATCTATTCCTCCACCTCACCTGGACTTTCATTTCTCAAATATTAATGTCATCTCTGTGATTCCATGTCCAGTTTGTTTGATTATCACCACTGAGCCTGGGCCTCAAAATGTAAGTCAGTTGGAGCTCAAGCTCTATCAAGCAGATTTGTCGATGATCGTGGCTGCGAATGCAAATGCAAATGCAACCCTTGCAGTGCAAACTGAAGAAGGCTGATTGAATTCAGCTCACAACATAACACAACTTTAAGGCATTTCTGCAAGACCTAAAGGGATGGGTTGAAACATGAAGCAGGTAATAAAGATGAAGGTATGGCAGCACTGAGTGATGGGCCACGCACTGTACATAACCGTCGGTTCTTGGGGGGGGGGGGGGGGGGGAGGTCACGTCTCCCGGTGACGAGCGATAGGGGTCACGGGTGCCCCTGGGGAGTATTTAAGGGTTAATCACGTGCGCACAATATTGGTGAGTGAGGAGAGTTAGTGTAGAATAAAGACCAGTATTTCGGACAAACTTTGTGTCTGCCTCGATCTTTACCGGACAACTCCGCGTCCGCTACATTTGGTCACCCCAACGTCCAGAATAGATGTTCTGGAAGAAAAATGCACCGCGACAAAACCCAACCCTTCGCCGCCGCTGACAACCAGGCCCAACTCAGCGCCGAAGCTGCCAACCTTCTGGACCACCCAGCCGCAGGTATGGTTCCAGCAGGCCGAATCCCAATTCTTCGTCCGTGGGATAACAAACGAGACTCACTAACATTATGTGGTCAGCGCACTCAACCAAGAAACGGCCGGGCGAATCATCCCCTTCCTGCAGGATCCACCTGCGGCCGATATATATGGTGGCCTGAAGGCGCTGCTGCTCCATACCTTCGGCCTCAGTCGGATGGAGTGAGCGGCCTGCATTCACAACATGGGCGGGCTCGGCGACCGTAAACCATCGGCTCAAATGAGCGAGATGCTCTCGCTCATGGACGGCCACCACCATTGCATGCTTTTTGAATACCTGCAACAGCTTCCAGATGACATTCGCCCAATCCTCGAAGGGGTAAGCTAGCGGAGTTTTCCGAAGAGCTGTGGCTGTCCAGACTGCAGGAAGTGGGACAGCAAAGATCCTCTCACCGCTGCCCCGAGTCGCGCACCGCCCTCACCCCGCCAAGGCCTCAGGCCTCCCTGCTGCCCCGGGCTGCGCACCCCCCCTCTCCCCGCCCAAGTCAAAGACCAAAGTGAAGATACAGGACCGGAGGCGGAAGCAAAGATCCGATCTTTGGCCGGAAGCAAGATGGCGGAGCAAGATGGCGGAACAAGATGGCGGAGGCTGGTTGCTAAAATGGGTCCTATAATCGCCCATGAATCTGCTCATGACCGTACTACGTGTTTTGCGTAGGAGTAGGCCATCTTGCTCTGCTATAAGATCTTTGGTCCACAGTGCCCTGGAAGGCGCAGAGGCCTACAGCCATGCCCACCATGGGCTCCATGGAGCATCCGGAGCCTGCCCCTAAAGGGGAGTGGCGCTTTTACCACCAGCGTTGGGGCTCGGCAGCCCGCAAATGCCGCCCACCCTGTGCGTTTCCAGGAAACTCTGGGGCAGGCCGCCAGTAATCACCGCAGCGTTCGGCAAAGTTCATCGCCTTTACGCCTGGGACCGCCATTCGGGCTGAAGATTTTTGGTTGATACGAAGGCCGAGGTCAGTGTGGTGCCCCTGTCCAGGATGGACACAAGTGCCAGTAAGCGGGAGCCCTTATTGACTGCTGCGAATGGCAGCTCCATATGGACGTATGGGGTCTGCACCATACCTGTGATATTTGGCGCCTGCCATTTTTCTTGGCCATTTACAGTGGCAGAAGTGACCCAGCCATTGTTGGGTGCAGATTTTCTCCGGGTGCAATCTCTGCTGGAGAACGTGAAGGGACAGCGCCTTGTCCATGCTTCTACGCTCGAGGCAATCTCCTTGCGCCCTGCTGCGTCTGCTGTGCCAATTCGCAACCTGGTGGCGGCGGTGGACAATATCTACGCACACATTTTGGGAGAGTACCTGGCTATCCTGACCCCTCAGTTCGACTTAGTCAACCCGTAGCATGGGGTCCAACATCACATTCCGACTTCGGGACCACTGCTTCACGCCCGCAGACTGGCCCCCAAAAAACTCCGGCTGGCGAAGGCGGAGTTCCACAAGATGGAAGCAATGGGAATTGTCCGGCGATCAAACAGCCTATGGGCCACCCCATTGCACATAGTGCCCAAGGTCTCCGGCGGCTGGAGGCCTTGTGGCAACTACCGCCACCTGCATGACGCTACAGTTGCAGACCGTTACCCCGTCCCACACAATCATGACTTCTCTGCTCATCTATCTGGAGCTAGATTCTTCTCCAAAATCGACCTGGTCAGGGGGTACAATCAGATCCCCTTGCGACCAGAGGATGTGCACAAAGCGGCTATCATCATCCTTTCGGGCTTTTCGAATTTGTGCGTATGCCCTTCGGCCTTCTGCTGACATCACTGTCCAGTGTGATGTCTCCACGGAGCAGCCGCGGCCTATTGTTCCGGCGGCCTGGCGTCATCGAGTTTTCGACGCCATTCATGGTTCGGCCCACCCATCCATCCGGGCGACGGTGGCATTGGTTGCTGCAAGATTCGTACGGCACGGATTGTGGAAGCAGGTCGGTCATTGGGCCCAGACGTGCATTCCCTGTCAAACATCGAAGGTTTAGTGACACGTCCGGGCGCCAGTTCAAGACTTTGCGGTGCTTCGCCAACGTTTCGACCACGTGAATATTGTGGGGCCGCTGCCTCCATACCTGCGGAATTTCACACTTGCTTGCCGTGGTGGACCATTTCACCCGGTGGTCGAAGGCCATCCTGCTTGTCAATACCTCGACCATGTCATGCGCGCGTGCCTTTGGTGGCCTATTGGGTTGCCCGTTTCGGGATACCGCTGGATATCTCATCTGACCGGGGTGCCCAATTCACGTCGGAGCTGTGGTCTGCAATGGTCTAGCCTGTTGGGGGCTCAGCTCCACCACTCGACGGCCTATCACCCCCAGTCAAATGGGTTGGTGGAACATTCCACCGCCGGCTTAAGGACGCTTTGAAGGCTCGCCTCATAAGATGGACCAGTTGCCGTGGGTCCTGCTGGGAATTTGCACCGCCCCAAATGAGGACTTGCAGGCTTCATCAGCCGAGTTGGTTTACGGCATTCCACTGACCGTGCCCGGGGAAATTATCCCAACCGCTGGCGGCCCCCAGGAGTCGCCGTCATCCATGTTGGTCTGACTGCGGGAGAGGGTCGGCGCCCTGGCTCCTGTCCCAACGTCTCGGCATGGTGTCGCTCCATTTCACGTGCCGCCGGCTCTTGCGGACAGTCAGTATGTCTTCCTCCACCACAACGCCCACAGGTCGCCCTTGCAGCGCCCTTACGAAGGTCCTTTTCGGGTGCTACGGCATGGGCCCACGACTTTTCAATTGGACATGGGGGATCGGGGGGGAGACTGTTTCGGGGGCACATTTGAAGCCGGCCCATTTGGACCTGAGCGAGCCAGTCCAGGTGGCCCAGCCTCACCGTCGAGGGCGTCCGCCATCGAGGGTCCCACCTCGTTCGTACTTACCAGAAAATAAACATTTGCGTGGGGACGTACGTACGATGTCCAGCCGCCTCGTTCGGCTGCCCGTCCGTTTTTGTGCCTCCGCTTCTGGGGGGGTAATGTGGCGTCACTGGGTGATGGGCCACGCACTGTACATAACATTCGGCTCTTGGGGGGGGGGGGGGGTCCACGTGTCCCGGTGATGAGAGATAGGGGTCACAGTTTGGTCACGGGTGCCCCTGGGGAGTATTTAAGGGTTAAGCGCACGCGCGCAAAGTGTTGGTGAGGAGAGTTAGTGTAGAATAAAGAACCAGTATTTCAGACAAACTTCGTGTCTGCCTCGTTCTTTAACAGACAACTCCGTGTTCACTACAACGGGTTACCTCTGGTTTAGCTGTGCTAAGCTGTTCCTTAACCACTGGTTAAATTCACCAATGATTTCTACATTGTCTTTGATCTCATAATCCAGTACCACAGCAAGATGACTTGCATCTAAGAACCTGCTTTGATATTTCATCAGAGCACAAAATCAACTATTTATGTGACTGGTCAATAGATCCTAGACTCAGTATGCTGGAGCTAGTACAGAAACTTCAGCCACGTTGACACGATTTCTTTTTTTTTTAAATCCATTTTGAGAATGTGGCTATAATTTTAATTGCTTGTCCCATTATCCAAGCTATAGTGGCTTGCTAAGGTCTTTAAAAAGGCATTTAGGAGACAACCATGTTTGTGAGAAACTGGACATATGCAGGTCAAAATTACGGGGAAAATGTGTCTATTTCCTCAGAGAGCATTAGTGACTCATCTGGATTTTTATTTCATTTGACTACTTTGGCAGGGTGCTTCATTGTGTGATATAGTTGGAGAGGCATGATTAAAACTAATTAGAGGGATGAAAATAGATAGTCTGGATTGGTGCATATTAGTTGAAGGAAGAAATCTTATGAGCTTTCATGTCTATTTACAGAGTAGCCATGAGCAAGTTTACCATGTCAGCCAAAGGACAACATTTTTCACTGTATCACAGCCTCATACCACTACACCACAGAGTAAACTACACCAGCTAAAACCATGCACATGATGATCTGAAAAAATCATAGGAACAAACTTACCTGCAACATAAAAATCTGGGTTAAGCAAAATTCCCCACATGTGGCATGTGCATATATCATATACTTCATTGAGCTTGAAATCATTTCCTCGTTACCTTTCATACCACAACATTCCCCAAAGTAGTTTAATCAATGAAGCAGCTTTGAAGTGCAGTCATTCTCATAATGTGAGAGCAGAGTTGTCAAATTGTATGTAGCAAATTCCAACAAAAAATGTGAAATAATGACATATAACCCTTCCTTACAGCTATTGTTGGAGAAGCCAATATTGTCTAAGAGGTTGGGGAGAACGCCAATGCTGTTCTTCCAATCGGGCCTTGAGATCTTTTACCTCTACCCGAGAGGGCAGATGGGGCCTCTGTTTAATGATTCTTCCTAAAGATGCCATTTCTAGCAGTGCAACCCTCTTGAGGCACAGCGCTAACATCAGTGCAGCGCTCATGCAGTACTGTCTCTGCATCACTGTTCCTGCGCTGTACCGCTCCAGTGCAGCCATTGTGGTATGCAGCCCCTCCATCAGTGCAGAGATCATGCCGCACCAGCGCAGCGATCATGTTGTACTGCCTCTTTAACAGGGTAGTGTGATGCACTGCTCCTCCATCAGTATAGAAAACACTGTACTGCCCCTCCACCAGTGCAGCGATCGTGCTGTAGTTCCCCACCATCTTTGCAGTAGTGCACTGAACTGCTCTATCAGTGCAGCCTCCATGCTGTACTGCACCTTCATCAGAGCAGTCCTTGTGAGGCACTGTCCCCATGTCAATGACCCTTCTGCAGTACTCTCCCACCATCAGTGCAATCCTCTCTGCTGTTTCCCTCTCTGATCGTGAAGCTTTCCTGCAGTATCGACACTCCCACAGTGCAGTGCTTCCTCAGTACTGCTCCTTCCACTGCACCATACCTCCCACAGTTCTACCTCCCATGACTAATACCTGACAGCAGAGTCTCTATCCTCCAATAATACAGCCATCCATCAATGCAGTGCAGAAGAACCTGCCTGTATTTTTGTCTCTTTGGTAGAGGTGGAACACACATATATTCTGATTCAGAGATGAATGTTACCTTTGAATCACAGCACAGACCTAATGTCACCCTGTGTAAAGTGGCAGCCATTTAATATCAGTTTCAGCTGTCTGGTTCTGTGGCTTGTGCATCTCATTCATTTCACACAGGAAGTATGGAACTTACCCAGTATTTCACACCCCAGTAAAATGCTCGCTTTCAAGAACAATCATACATAGCATCTAGGTTACATCCGTGGTGATAGAAATGGGGAATAGTTCAGAATGAAGAGGTTTCATCTGATAATACAGTGCATTCAGATTTTTCACATTTTGTTGCATTACAGCCTTATTTTAAAATGGATTAATTTCATTTTTTTTTAATCTTTTCTTTTTAATTTTACAATTACTTTTTTTATTTTATTAGAAGCAATGTACATACGTCTTTATCATAATATGCAACATATTACATTTCTTGTACAACTTTTTTTTTTTTTAATTTGTTTTTAAACTTTAACCTATAATAGAAAAGGAGAAACAAAAGAGAAAGAAGAAAAGAGGGAGGATAGTAATGGAGTGTAGTCTGCAGTAGTTGGCGTTAAGTGAATGATAATGGCTAAGTAGACAGCGTGCATGAAAATGTGAAAAGAAAAGAAGAAAAAAAAGACCCCACAGAAAAGGGGGGCCTTAAGAAAAGAAAAAGAAAATAAGTAAGGAAACTAAAAAAGGTAAGGCTAAGCAAGAAGGAAAGGTAATGTGCCTAATCCCTGACGATTCACACCCATCACCTAGTTCTAAAAGAGTTGCTTTCCAGGGTTGTGTTGCACCATATTACACATGTAACAAATCAATGAAAGGTGACCATATTCTTAAGAATTGCTCTTGTTTTCCTGCTAGAACAAGTCTTATTTCCTCAAGGTGCGGTATTTCCGACATATTTGTAATCCACATTTTAAGCGTTGGGATAGGAGCGTCTTTCCAGAATTTAAGTATACGTTTTTTTGCCGTTATCAAACCGTAGTTTAATAAACATCAAGCTACACACAATACCCCAGAATGAAGAAGTGAAAACGGCTCATTAGAAATTTTTACAAAGTAATTAAAAAGAAATAACTGAAATATCACATTTACATAAGTATTCAGACCCTTTGCTATGACACTCAAAATTAAGTTTAGGTGCATCCTGTTTCTATTGATTATCTTTGAGATGTTTCTACAACTTGATTGAAGTCCCCCAGTGGTAAATTAAATTGATTGTACATGATTTGGAAAGGCACACACCTGTATATATAAGGTCCCACAACTGACAGTGCATGTCAGAGCAAAAACCAAGCCATGAAGACGGAGGAATTGTCCATAAACCTCCGAGACAGGTTTGTGTCAACACACAGATCTGGGGAAGGGGTATAAAAAGGGTTGTTTGGGGGTTTTGGGTTGAAGTGAAAAGGCACTGCAAAGGGTTGTTTGGGGGTTTTGGGTTGAAGTAAAAAGCACTGCAAAGGGTTGTTTGTCTAAACTTGACAACCTCCTGTTTGCACTATATTGATTTTAGATAAAACGCTACCACTTACGGCTGTGATTTATGGCCATCTTACTCAGTCCCCCTCCACTCATCAGATGCAGAGGATTCTTCCCATCAATGAAAAATAAAAGTGTTATTAGTGTTTAGAAAATGTTGAGAATCTTTCTCCTGTCAATCACGTCATGAAGGTCACACCTTTTTCGGTGGGAGAGGGAGGGATTATAAACCCTGGAAGTGTGAGTCTCTGCATGATGGGGGAGGCAGAGGTCATGACTGTCTGAGCTGTAAATCAACTGAACACACTGAATGTCTACTGAACTGTGAGTGTGGTGTTTTGTGTGGGTTTTATGGTGGTTTCACCCTGCTTGAAATGGTATGAAACTGCATTTGAATGTGGTGGCCTTGCACCCTGCATGAAAATGGAACTGCATTTGAATGTGGTGTTGTTGCACCCTGCATGAAATGGTATACATTTGAATTTGGTGGCCTTGCACCCTCCTTGAAATGGTATGAAACTGCACTTGAATTTGGTGGCTTTGCACCCAGCTTGAAGGGGTATGAAACTGCACTTGAATTTTGTGGCCTTGCACCCTGCTTGAAATGGTAGGAAAATGGATTTGAATTTGGTGGCCTGAGCTGCCACCCCAATAATCCATTTGGCCCACAATGTGCATACTAGCCCTCTGGAGACCAGTAGTCCCTGCAGCCAACAACACCCATACCAGCGCTCCAGAAAGTCCCCCCCCACCCCTGGCCACCAATATTGGAATTGGTGTAGAGGAGGAATATTGCGTCGGGGGACCAGCCCTCCCGTGTGAACATGGGACCCAACGGGTCCCACTTAGTCTAGTAATCCTCTAAAATCTCCGCCACCTCCAATGGGATCCCACCACTAGCCACATTTGCTCATCTCCACTCTTTTCTGCCTTCCGCAGAGAATGTTCCCATCACAACTCCCTGGTTAAGTCATCCCTTCCCATCCAAACCACCTCCTCCCCAGGTACCTTCGCCTGCAGCCAAGGAAGATGCAACACCTGTCTCTATACCTCCTCCCTCGACTTTGTCCAGGGACCCCGACAATCCTTTCAGGTTAGGCAGAGGTTCACTTGCACCTTCTCCAATCTCATCTACTGTTTCCGTTGTTCAAGATGTGGACTCTTATACATCGGCGAGATCAAACTTAGCCTTGGCGATCGTTTCGCAAAACACCTTCGCTCAGGCCACCTGAATTTAAGAGAGATCACCCAGTTGCTAAACACTTTAATTCTCCTTCCCATTCCCACAGACCTTTCTGTCCTAGGTCTCCTCCATTGTCAGTGCAAGGCTAAATGCAAATTGGGAACAGCATCTCATGTTTCGCTTGGGCAGCTTACAGCCCAGTTGCATGAATATTAATTTCTCTCACTTCAGGTAGCCCCAGCATTCCCTCTCTCCATCCCTTCCCCACCCAAGTCGCACCAGCTTCTCTTTTTCACCCAACAGCTAAATAAAGCCTTTTTCCTTTATCATCGTTATTTTTTTCCATACCTTTCGTTCATTGTTCTTCATCTCTCTACATCATCGTATATCTCTCGTTTCCCTTATCCCTAACCCAGTGGTTCCCAACCTTTTTTTGGCCATGCCCCACCTAATCACCTCTAAAATCCTGATGCCCCCCACCCCCCCCCATGTGGTGATATATAATTCTTATCATTTAAAAAGTGAACTCCGTTTCAGCTGAAGAAGCTTAAAACGCCAATACCTTGGTTGTAATAACTACACAATAAAGACCTTATTTACCCAAAAAAAATAATTTACTCAAAATAACATCTGAAACATAAACTACATATGTTTACCTGATGGAAAATCCTAAAAAATAAAAATCGAAAATTTGGACCCAGACCTCCTCAGTCGCGCTCAATTGCCCCCCTTAAAAATCAAATTGCCCCCCTGTGGGGCGTACGCCCCACGTTGGGAACCACTGCCCTAACCAGTCTGAAGAAGGGTCTTGACCCAAAACATCACACATTCCTTCTCTCCAGAGATGCTGCCTGTCCCCATGAGTTACTCCAGCATTTTGTGTCTACCTTTGATTTAAACCTACATATGCAGTTACTTCCCACACATCTGGTTAGTGAGGACCTGGAGGACCTGGACTCCTTTGGATTGGAGTTGTTTTCATAATTATGTTTAGAAGAAGATGAAGTGACAGCACTGAGCCTAACTGAGTCTTTGATTGGTACAGAGGCTATAGCATAGTTTTTGCAAAATTAAGAATCATTGAAATGTGTCTAGCTGTCAGGAGCTCCAACTAGTGTAATACAATCTGCAAATGCAGGAAAAACTCAGCAAGTCAGGGTACATCAGTTAGAAGAGAGTTAGCATCAATATTTCAACAGTTCTGACATTAGCCTGAGTCTCTTTCCCTAGATGCTCCCTGAATTGAGTGTTTCCAGCATTTTCTCGTTTTATTTGAGAATTTGTAGTATATTTGTTTTGATATTTAGCCCCAGGCTGCAGTTTGAAAAGTCCAGACAGACACCGCATATCATACTACGATGTACAAACTCTAAGGATACCTTATTGGTGGGAGAAAACTGTAATTTGAATATTGACCTCTAACTTCAAGTAACCCTCTCTCTCTATCCCTCCCTCATACTCGGTCTGACTAGTTTGCCTGTAGTCCTGATTACATTTTATATTGTATGCCTCATTGTCACCTGTTAACTGTGATCTATTCTATATTTTCCTTGATCTCCGTCCCCTTTGATCTCTCGTTTTCACACCTTACCCTTCCATATCTCTCAGTTCCCTCACCCCTGAATCTCAGTCTAAAGGGTTTTGACCCGAAAAGTCACCCATTCCTTCTCTCCAGAGATGACGTCTGCCCCGCTGTTTCTCCAGCATTTTATGCCTATCGTTAGTGTAAATCAGCATCTGCAGTTCCTTCCCACTATACTTTGATTTAGCAGGATTGCCCACACAGTATTTCTGATGCACAAAATGAAGCTTTACGATTGGATTTCAAAGTGTGAAACCACTTTTAATTATGCATCGCCAAGATGTGTCATTTAAGTAGCACAATCTGTTACATCTGTGCATAGATCTTTTCAAAGGAATAACACCAGTAATAACCAAGATAACCAGAGCTATATAAACAGATAACAGTATGTGCTTTGTAATTATGCAAAGCATATCTAAATTAGAACTGTAACAAATGGCTTTACATGTTGTCCCAAAGCCTGCGAACTAGCGCATTGATTTTACTGAGAGCTATTGGCATTTACTTTAATTACAAACAAGTTCTTTGTTGTTAAAACAAATAGCCTCTCACTTGTAGCTTGAAAACCCAACACCGGATCATTGGTTTCCAAGTTAGCAACCTGCTGCTTGGCAACTTGCCCAACATGCCTGGCTTCCTTTCGGTTGTACAGCACGGTTTGAACAGGCGAGGGCTGGCGGTAAATAAAAACCCGTCGGAAGCATTCACACAGAGCAGCGTATGAATGGTCGGGAGCACAAGTTGCAAACTTCTTCTCACGTTTAGATGCCTGAACATAGCCTGAAACATGGAAAGCCTTGATTAAACATTGCACTGAACATTTTTTACAAATCCTCAGTATATTTCAAAGCATACATTATTTGATGTCATTGTTGGCATGTAGGAATTAGAGAAACCATTCTGCACACCGTAAACTCCCAAAGCAGCTGAGACCCATGATCAGCTGATCCTCTCTGTTTGTGGAGAAATAAACAGCGACCATAGAGAATTATTTTTTCTTCAGAATAAAGCCTTGAGATTTTCTACCCCTTGACAGGACACGACTCTGTTTAATGTCTTTGAAAGACAATAAGGTGCAGTGCTATCTCTACTGCATTTGTGTGTCAACCTAGATTACATGCTCAAGTAGGACTTGAATTCACAAACATGTACAGTGTACTAGATTTGACATGCTGTACATTTATCTAAAAGCAAACTAAAGTGCAAAGGTCCACAGTGCAGGTCAATGGAATTCATGAATGAAGTTGGACAGAAGCAGTAACAGAAGGCCAAGTCTTGGTCTACAGGGGTTAGGGAAAAGCATGTGGAATATGTAATTAAATAGTGTAAGAAGGAACTGCAGATGCTGGTTTAAACCAAAGATGGACACAAAAAGCTGGAGTCGTTCAGCGGGACAGGCAGCATCTCCGGAGGGAAGGAATGGATGACGTCACCTATTCCTTCGCTCCAGAGATGCTGCCTGTCCCGCTGAGTTATTCCAGCTTTTTGTGTTTATGTAGATAAATAGGTTGTGGTGTCCAAAGTTTATGGCCAGGGTGAAGGCACAATCATTAGTGATAGAGCAATTACAATTTCCTACCCAATGACCAATGAGTTCAATTGTTGCTCAAAAATCCATTAAACTCAGCCCCAACTGTAACAGTACACAAAACAATGCTCCAAGTAAAACAACCCTTTCTCATCTTAGTCCCAATGATTTAACCAGCGTGATGAGAGGAATATGACCTTTACAAAATGCATTACATCAGAAATAAACACAGGCTTACGACTCTGTATCATCTTTTGAAATTAATAAATGCAAGCACTTTAATTAGGCAATACTACACGGGAGGGAAAAGGAAGGAAAAGAAAGTACAAAATACAATAATATGAAGGGAGTTATTAACGCAGCAGTAGGAGGGGCAAGAAGACAGCATTTGACACTTCTCATGATATTGCACTGGTCCATTCTGGCAGTCGATTTCCAGATGCCTGGGCAAGGATGAATCTAGGCTTGGGAAATGTCATATTAATCAGACTTTCAGATGTGACAGGTAAAGTTGTTTATATGAAATAGCAGACGAGCAAACAAGATTCAAACGAGGTGCAGTACTGAATGCAACGGAAAGGAGTGGTGTTGTCAAAGACTAGGGCACTAACTTCAAGTGTAGTTTGTTTCTCAATTTAAAGTTTTCATCCATATTTTCAAATTTCTTCAGACCAATCATCAGAATTCTGTGTTCTTTCTATCAATTGTGGCTATTTGTACACTCCTAATTTTGAAACCGCACCAACAGTATTTATGTCTTTAGCTTCATTGCAAATTTTCTGAAATCATAAGTTGTAGGAGCAGAATTAGGACGTTTGACCCATCAAGCATCAGCTCCACCATTCTATCATGGCTGATCCATCTTTCCCTCTCAGCCCCATTTCCCTGCCTTCTCCCCATAACCATTGACACCCGTACTCATCAAGAATCTATCAATCTCCACCTTAAAAATATCTATTGACTTGGCCTCCACAGCTCACTGTGGCAATTAATTCCACTGATTCACCACCCTCTGACTAAAGAAATTCCTCCCTAAATGCAGCTTTTCCTGGCACAGTTCGCCCTTAAATGCCCACGAGGAGGGTGGTGGCTAGTCACTTCTTGCTGCCACGTGGAGTGAACTGAATTGGTCGAAATTTGGCTGCTATTTTTGGACCTTAAACTCTGAATTATAGACAATAGGTGCAACAGTGGGCTGAATGGCCCTTCCTAAACTTCATAAGAACATAAAATTCCCTCCCTAAATCTCATAAGAACATAAAATATGTCAAATAGCATGGCTGATCTTTGACCTCGGTGCCTCGTTCCTGCACTAAGCTCATATCCACAGATTTCCTTCGAACTGTATCTAAAAATCCTTTGATCTGTTTTGAATACATTCCAGCGGTGAAAATCTAAAGCTCTGTCAGATAGAGAATTGCAAAAATCTACTATCTTATGAGAGAATAAATTTATTCTCAACTCTGATCTGGGAGGCCAATCCATTATTTAGAGACTGTAAGACCTGGTTTTCAACACCGCAGCCATAGGATATATCAAATCCACATTTACCCTCTAAAGCCCTGCATGTATTTGGTATATTGCGGCAAGAGGTCATTCTTCTAAAATGTATTGTCCCAGTCTGCTTAATCTCTCTTTAGAAGTCAAACATTCCATGTCAATTATGTCTAACTTCATCTACCGCAAGTATATAATTCCATAAGGTAGGATAACTAGACTTGCACACATAATTCCAAATATTAGTTCTATATAATTGGCGCAAGATTTCACCACCCTTATATTTAAATCTTCTTGCAATAAAGACCAATGTATTGTATGTTCTTCTAAATATTATAATTGTGATGTTTAATGTCCCAGAACTTATGTCCCTCTGAACCAAATCTTTCAATCTCTCACTATTCAAAATTAATACTCTGTCGTGTTTTATCTCGGTACACAACCCACCATACTCCTACTTTATATTCTCTCTGTCTTTCCAAGATTCCTTCTGCCATTCAGATGCTACTTAAACCTTTTTTGTGGTCACTTGTCCTACTGCTTTGAGTAGTTGGCATTAATTTTGTTTGACAATGCTCCTGAGAAGGGCCTTGGAAGATTTTACAACGTTAAAAATGCAATATTAATTTATATTTCTGTTGCTATTGAATATTTAACAGTAGGTAATTTAAGACCAAACAATCTTGCATGGTCAGTTGTAGGGAAAGACCAGAAATGTTCAAAATATCCGTGTGATTTAAATGGATTATTGAGCCAGGCAATAATGTACCACATGACTCAAGGATTCAATGATACCCAGGTATTCAACCTATTCAAAGTTATTTAACGAAGGAAACTGTGCTGTTCCAAGCTCATCAAAACATAGCTTAAATCCTGAAATCACCATCAAACACAATTTTAGCTGAGAGAAAAGTGAGAGTTGCGATTTTCAATGTCTGAAAATTTCAGGAGTGATTTAAAGCTTAAAGCAGTAATTGAAATAGTATTTACTGAGGTGAAGCAGTTTTGCTACCACAAGAAATCAGAGGCATTTGATCGATGGAAGCACTTATGTGCTAATACCATGTCCATCTTTCAGGTCTGGGGCCTCATGTGGCCTGAAGATCAACCTTTAAATCACAGTTTCAGCCCAGGTAATTTTGAGAATAAACGCTCACATCTCTAAATGCACAGTTGGAACCAATGTGGAGAAGAAACATATAAAAATATTTGGAGGTTCCAGTGTCTTATACTGGAATAGCAGCTATCTTCGAGGATGTTACAGGGATAGACCATGAAGGGATTGAAATCAAAGATGGATTTGAAAATGAAAACACTGCCTTCCAGGTCTGCATGCACAAGTGAGATGTGTTAATTGGTTGGATTCAAGTTGGGACTCAAGTCACTTAATATTTCAGAGTTTTGGATGACCTTGAGTTAATAATAATAATAATAATAATAACAATAATACATTTTATTTATGGGTGCCTTTCAAGAGTCTCAAGGACACCGTACAAAAATTTAGCAAGTAGAGGAAAAACATGTAAGCGGAATGAAATAAATAGTAGAGACATGACTAGTACACAAATTAAAGACAGAATTCAATTCAAAACACAATATGAGGCAATTCAAGCACAGATGAAAAGGGAGGGGGGGACGTGGGGCTAAGGATAGGCAGAGGTGAAGAGATGGGTCTTGAGGCGGGACTGGAAGATGGTGAGGGACACGGAATTGCGGATCAGTTGGGGGAGGGAGTTCCAGAGCCTGGGAGATGCCCTGGAGAAGGCTCTGTCCCCAAAACTGCGGAGGTTGGATTTGTGGATGGAGAGGAGATCGGCTGATGTGGATCTGAGGGACCGTGAGGGTTGGTAGGGGGAGAGGAGGTCAGTGAGATATGGGGGGGGCAGATGGTGGAGGGCTTTGTAGGTGAGGACCAGGATTTTGTAGGTGATCCGGTGGGAGATGGGAAGCCAGTGGATTAATGGATAGTAGAACAAGGAAGAATGGCTAGGCATTTGTGTGGATTGCATCTCTGCACGTTACTGGTGAGGATTTTAGCAACATGTGAGATGTAGCAGAGGTAGAGGCAAACATTGCTATGGAAACACGCTTGTTATCAAAACAAGAGCTAAAAGATGCATTAACTATTCCAATCACCCATTTCCCCCAAAATGCTCATCAATAAAATGTACTGCCAATGTATTGCGCCACTTTCCTGCTCCATCACAATGGGTAACTAATCATATATACTCCACTGTACATTCAAGGAAACTGTCAATGCTGACCATTAAGTGTCCATCTATGGTAAACCCATCTGCCAGCACTTGGTCTGTAACCTACCATGCTGCGCTATCCAATGCTTTTTTTATATACTTAACTTTTGAGAGTACCCGCCTTCACCAACCACTCAGGAAACACATTCTAGATTCCACCACCTTTTTGATGAAAAAGGTTCTTCTCCAGATACTTACTAATCTTTTATTCTAAACCTATATCCTCTTTTTTGGACATTTCTACCAGGAGAAAGGGTTTTCTGCTATCTACCCTACCTATGCCCCTCATAATTCTGTATATCTTTATCGGGTCTCCCCTCAGCCTCCCCTACTGCAAGGTAACCAAATCCATCTGATTCAATCCCCTGTCATCGTTAAAACCATCCCAGGCAACATCCTGATAAATCTCCCCTGCACACTCTCCAATGCTATTCCATCCTTCCTATAGTATGGTGACCAGATCAACACACTGTTCTCCAGTTGGAGGGTCTAACCAATGTTTTATAAAGATACCCCACTACATTCACTGTCATTGGCTTGGAAACATTGCCATCTCAAATTGGTGTCATCTTTATAACAATCTTGAACATAATTTAACAACAAAAACAGGAAATAAGATTATTAACCACATCCTCTTTTTAAGCCAATTCCTTGGGTTTATGGATCATGTAAATAAAATCCTACATATTTATTAAATTACTGCACATGTGTGAGAGGTAAACTCACTGAGGGAACCCCAGCCTTAGACTTGTATCACAGGAAATGAAGCAATCCACATGGCCGACCCAGATGTCATCAACTGACTATCAAACTTCAACAAAGCACTGGAGAAAATCAGGAGGTCAGGCAGCATCTCCTTAGAACAACGTTTCGAGTTGGGACTTTTCTTCAGACTGATTGTGGGGGAAGGGGTGGGGAGGTGGAAGAGAGGAAGGGCAAGACAAAGTAATAGGTGGATACAGGTGAGATCAATTTTAGGTAAGTACCAACCCTCTCTAGGTCTCAAGCAGATTTCCTTGTAGCAGAGGCTGTCTAACCAATTGAAAGTGCTGGTGCACAAATGAAAGTCTTCACCTACCCAAAGCATTGAACGTCCCAATATGTTGCCACATGGTCTCCTGCTTTGGCTGTGGCTGCCACAAAAGTGCATCAACATCATGGCGCAGACACAAACATGGCATTTCAGCTGCATTCACCACAGCCGTGAACAGGTACTGGTGACTGCTCAGGTTCACCTGAAACCAAAAATTACAGATGCACTTAGACATTACAACCTTGTTAGTGGGAATGGAGAGGTGGCTGCAATCACAAGAACTCTGTTGTAGGAGTGAGAAACAAAGCTTATGTTATATTTTGTTACATTATTCAAATATCCATACTGGTAACGCAAAAGTCTCAACTCCTTGTAAAATGACTTACTACACACACAAGTCTTTTACTGTAACTGTTTATTAAACTAACTCTTTTGCACTATGCTGTAGCTGTCCGTGGTCATCACTGGAGCTAGAGAGCGAGCTAGAGGTGGGGACACTACAATTATACTGGAGACAATGGGGAGTGGTTAGTAATGGGGAGGTCACTATGGTTAAGGGAACATGCACTGATCTACATCCTTCCTCTTAGAAACAAAAGCATGGCAGGTACTATACAGAGTGACCACGGCTCATACGCTACGAATATCAACCGCACCGGCAACAGTACAACACTATGCGAGCTCCCCGTAGCGGACCAGCGGCTTGACCAGCCGGCCAGAGCGGGTGCGTAAGCCGCTTCTGACACCATGTAAAATGACTTACTACACACACAAGTCTTTTACTGTAACTGTTTATTAAACTAACTCTTTTGCACTATGCTGTAGCTGTCCGTGGTCATCACTGGAGCTAGAGAGCGAGCTAGAGGTGGGGACACTACAATTATACTGGAGACAATGGGGAGTGGTTAGTAATGGGGAGGTCACTATGGTTAAGGGAACATGCACTGATCTACACTCCTCAGCAGGTATCTGAACATATTAACAATAATTGCAGTGTTAGCAGCAAATTACTTGCAGCAGACGCACCTAACAAACACACTGCACACCACTCTATCTTATGTTTCAATGGGTGAGGCACTTTCTTTAGTTTCACACATATCAATGAGAATGAAACAAATGTTATTATTGCCTAATTTAATAACTTGCCTTCAAAGGTGATGAAGAGGATGGTGTACACATACAATGGACTGCAAGAGGAAGTCGTAGAGGCAGGTACAATTACAGCTTTAAAAAACTTTGACTGATACATCGATAGGAAGGGTATGAAAGGATATGGGCAAGGTGCAGGCAAGTGGGACCCGCTCAGTTAGGCAACTAACTGAGTGTGGAATGGACGAATTGGACCGAAGGGCACATTTCTGTAATGTATAATGACGACTCCAGGAAATATAACATAATGAGTTGTTTCCACAGGACAATGCAACTGTTCCTGGGTTTTGTACTGGTACGTTTATCTATCTTTTAGTTACTGGATAAACAATCCAGGCTCTTTCCTTAAATAATTATTCAGTTTCATTTTAAAATGGTTTATTTATTTGGTAAATATGTTCAAAGTCCATAGGTGTAGAGAGGCTGCATTTTGCACTTAACTACCTGCCCCATTTGAAACTGCACAATCCAATGCATGAATAGAAGTGGAGCATTTTAAAACCTCAGCAAAGGCCTTACAGCTTTCTACCCTTCCACCTTAACGAGACCCCACTGCCCCAGTTGCCCCATAAAATAACCATGATTGTTAATGACCAGTGTTACCATTTATCATCTACCTTAATGATTTAGGCGTTGAAGCCCAATACAAATAAGTGTTGCATACAGACGATATTAAACTAGGTACAGCAGACCAAGCAGCAAAGGTAGCTGAAATGTATTGCTGATTAAGTTCAAGCTGCTAACCACCAACAGTGAAACCAAATGTCACATATATAGTGTGGATGGTGTAGATAAAGCAGAATAGGATCAGGACAGAAAATATTTGTCAATTAAAGAGTTTAACTGCTGCAGAGCAGGATAAGCATGGAATAATACTTATTTTGGCTGATCAGTCAGTAATTATGTTGGGGGATGCTATTACACTATGATATCTGACCAGGTCAAATTACTTGAAGGGAGACAAAAATGCTGGAGAAACTCAGCGTGTGAAGCAGCATAGATGGAGCGAAGGAATAGGCGACGTTTCGGGTCGAGACCCTTCTTTAGACTGATGTGGGGGCGGAGAAGAGGCGGAGACAGTGGGCTGTGGGAGAGCTGGGAAGGGGAGGGGAAACAAGGAGAAAGCAGGGACTACTTTGTGAGTAACGTGTCCAAATTCAGCCTTGGCCTTTCCAGCCATAGAAGATTGCCAGGAGACTGGGATTCAGAGAAAGGAATCCAAAAAGCTGATTTGAAATAAAATGATTAAGCACAGGCCTTATATATTGAATCAAGGGCCAGAGAGATGTGGTTAATTTTGCTTCCAGTAAACAATAAATTATTGGCCATTAATTTGCAAAGGACTTGAGTTTTGCTTGGGTTTCAAAATACTGGTAATATTGAAACCTAAGCTGCTATTTTGCCACTGCAGGAGCTCTACATTAGATGCCTCTTACATCATATTTTTAGCAGGTTTACAAACAGAATCAACTGTGGCCCAGATGACTCACTTTTCTGTTGTCAGGGCAAGTCATGAGCATCAATGTACTTATTTTTTTTTTTAAATCACTATTATATTCTCCAGCAACAGCTGTTTAAAATCAAGTTGCTTGATAACAACCAATGGCTTTAACATTATTACCTGTAACATGATTTATAAAACCATGGGATAGAGAAAGAAAATCTCAAGAATATTGCCACAATCTTTAGTTCAGCAAAAGGATTTGCCAACTCTATGACATGTATTTGAGACTAGAAAGGACATTAAACTCAATTACAAATCAATATATTTTTAAAAATCACTATAGTAGACCTGAAATAGCTATGGGACTGTTTAAGTCAACCACTCTCAGCATTGCCTGCTTGTCCCATGAAGGTCACCATGAACTGTCGGTGCTGGTGCTAGTGAAGTGCAGAGCTCAAGGTTGAAGAAGCAAGTTATAGGACTTCATCGAGATGGTGGAGGAGGTGCCTCTTGCTTTGCTGGAAAATGCAGTAACCTTTTTTTAATTCATCCAGCAATGGCACTGGTGAGAGTCTGGCTCGGGCAAGGTGGCAGGAAATGACAAGAGGTCGGATCTTCCTGGGAGATTGCAGAAAAGAATAATGAGGTTGGGCAGAGAAACTGAAAATTGGCATGCAAGTCACGAGCACTTGGGTTATGACATTAACAACTGCACAAACAAATCAGACCAAGGCACAAGGGAAACAAAAATAAGCCCATGAATGCCAATTATAGGAGAGCAAGGAAACTGTCATAGCCTATACATTAATCAAAGCACTCTTCAATACTAAGACTTCCAGTTACTGATAAGCAAATATGAACATTAACCAGTAATTGCCATGATCATATTTTGCAATCTGAATAAATTCACTATTAATTTACATATGCAGATCAGAAAGTTGCTTAGAATTCTTACCATGATTAAATACCCAATTAAATTATAAAGCAGAAAGAGTAATGAATGGGAAATGCATTACCTTGGTATACATCATTTTAGAGTTGCTTTGTAAGGATAATAAACTGCTTAAAATAAAACTCTTATTGTTCAAATATAAACCAACACAATCCCAATTCAGAATTTGTAACCTAGAAAAAACTTACATTCATTTGCACCCTTCACTGCCGCAGGGCTCATTAAATCCAATGCAATATTTGAAATGCAGATACTATTGAAATGCAGGAAACACATCAATCAGTTTGCACACAAGTGAGGTTCCGTAAAGAACAACGTAAGATCATTTCAGTGGTATATGAGGAATCAATATTGCCCCTAGGCTAATGAGGTGAACATCCCTGCTGCTTTTTAAAATATGAGCATGGGAATCATTGATGCCCCAAACGAGTTGATTTAATGTCTCATTTGAAAGACACTTTCTTTACCAGTAAAGCAAACCATCCCTTTAGCCTAGATTACATGTTCAAGATCATGTAGTGTGCAACACTGATATTCATAGAGAGATCGGAGAAGAGAGCATGAATCTATAGGCCAGGTTGCTCAACATTTGTAATAGAACATAGAACAGTACAACAAAGGCGCAGGCCTTTCACCGTACATAGAAACATAGAAAATAGGGTGCAGGAGGAGGCCATTCGGCCCTTCGAGCCTGCACCGCCATTCAATATGATCATGGCTGATCATCCAACTCAGTATCCTGTACCTGCCTTCTCTCCATACCCCCTGATCCCTTTAGCCACAAGGGCCACATCTAACTCCCTCTTAAATATAGCCAATGAACTGGCCTCAACTACCTTCTGTGGCAGAAAATTCCAGAGATTCACCACTCTCTGTGTGAAAAATGTTTTTCTCATCTCGGTCCTAAAAGATTTCCCCCTTATCCTTAAACTGTGACCCCTTGTTCTGGACTTCCCCAACATCGGGAACAATCTTCCTGCATCTAGCCTGTCCAACCCCTAAAGAATTTTGTAAGTTTCTATAAGATCCCCCCTCGATCTTCCAAATTCTAGCGAGTACAAGCCGAGTCTATCCAGTCTTTCTTCATATGAAAGTCCTGACATCACAGGAATCAGTCTGGTGAACCTTCTCTGTACTCCCTCTACGGCAAGAATGTCTTTCCTCAGATTAGGAGACCAAAACTGTACGCAATACTCAAGGTGTGGTCTCATCAAGACCCTGTACATCTGCAGTAGAACCTCCCTGCTCCTATACTCAAATCCTTTTGCTATGAATGCTCCTATACGCAAATCCTTTTGCTATGAATGCTCCTATACGCAAATCCTTTTGCTATGATACACAATATACAATATCTGATATATCATGATACATGACAACTTAAACCAATATCACCTGCCTGCTTATAATCCACAACTCTCCACCCCCTGCATATCCATAAGCGAATGCAAAAGCTTCTAAATCAACACTATGATGTCTGTGTCTCATAGCACATTCCAGCCATCCATCACTCTGTGTAAAACAAACTTGTCCTGCGTATATCCTTTAAACTTTCTTTTTCTGAACTTAAAACTGTGCCCTCTACATTTCTACCCTGAGAAAAAGGCTCTGACTGTCTACACTATCCAGGCCTCTCATAATTTTATATATTTTAATATATAAATGGATATATATATATATCCTTTCAACCTCCAAAGATCCAAAAAAACAACAATCCAGGCTCTCCTTATAGCTAATACCTTCTAATCCAAGCAGCATTCTAGTAAATCTCCTTTGCACTTCCACGTCCTTCCAGTGTTGCAAGCAATACTGCAAATTCGGCCTAATCAAAGTTTTATGAAGCTTCAACGTGATCATGAACGACTATCGAGAGTCAGAAGGTAGGCCACTTGCTTCAGGAAACCACCATCAGACCTGCTGCTGTAGCCGTTGTATTTGTGTGGCTGGCCCAGTTGTGCTCTGATTATTGGTGATGATGTCCCACTCCACCCAAGGGTATTTGAGGGTGGCAGCTCAGTGGTAATGCCCAAGACACTCTGTGGTAATTTACAATAATATGTTTTTTTAAAGAAACATCAGTAGCTTGAATATTCAATAAGATTTAGACTTTTTTGGAAGATATCACGAGTCTATCGGTGATTCAGTTTGAAGGAATGTTAGATTGACAAAACTTGTATCCATGAATTATTAAACCTGTCATGTTTATAGCCATGTCATTCTTCCCTCTACATTTCCCATACTTCTCAATTTAAAAATATATGATTTGTCAATTATTGCTGAGAAACTGAATGAAATTCAAGTTGGATTAAATTTTGACTGCACAGATTGGCTGATGATGTGGACCAAGGGCAATTTATTATTGAATCTGTGAAAGACCGATAATAGAGAGTTATCTCGGTGAAGAATTGTGCCGGTATCAAATGTGCTTTATCTAATAACTTGTGAAGTATGATGTTTTGGGGCTGTTCGCCAGCCACTGGGTTTTACTATCCTTACAGCTTATGGGAAATCTTTGAGAGATATACTGTGCCTAGTTACGAGCATTAGTCCTTCCTTCATGTCTATTTTTGCTTTTAATCATTAGATAAAATACGAGAAGCCAGTAAAATATAAACTAATATAGTATACACTTTGTCATGCGCATAGTTTATCCTGAATATATGCTGAATAAATAAAGTTATCACTTCTTTGTTGTCCGAATTGAATTGCAAGGATGGAAAAATAGTGGCAGACGAAACGCCAAAGATCATCAAATTTCACAAGTTATAAGCACATTCATTCCAGCACAACTTTTCACTAAATCACATAGTTGCTTGCCTCAGACCTTAACTTTTATCTCTGGTTCACATTACACTGATCAATAGTGATGTTGACGTGGGGGAGTTCAGTGATGATATTGGACCTAGGACACTCTCCTGAGGAATCTCTGCTCCTTGTCTCTTTAGTTTAATCTGGCTCTAGAAAAGTTGCAATTTTCCTCAGCCTTGTTGGACTTGTGAGGTTCCAATGGGGAATAATACACACATATAACCTGGGGTAGACATAAATAAATTATTGACCAAATACTAATGCATGGTTCCTGTATTCTTTTTATTGATTGTCGTTACTTGCTGTTGGTGAAAAAAAATCTATATTGTGATGTATTGTATCTTAAAGAAAAAAATTGAACTGTTATTCTGAAGATGACAATGCTATTCTATCTCAGCCTGAGAAAAAAATTAAAACATTTATTTATGGTACATTGGAAACAATTGGCATTAGGGTCTGGGAATATGGGGGGAAGGCAGGAACGGGGTACTGATTGGGGATGCGCAAACTCTCACACACACGCGAGAGTTCGAAGGCTTCTGCCGTGGGCCCTGTGAAGGGTAATTACAGCTCAATCCAGTACTAAATGTAGCAATGTTACAAAATTTTGAGATTTTTAAAAATCAAGTCTGCAATTTATCCCATCAGATAAAGTATAAAAAGAAGTTTAATTTGACACCTAATTCACTTTCATATCTTCAGTATTAAAAAAGGTTATGGCCATTTTCATACTCGGAAATTAGCATCTTGTTCCCTATTGCTTTTCCATTGACAACACAAAAGCTGTGATCGAGGACAGTCAAAAGCCCATAACTTTCTTAAAAATTAAGAGAACTGAATTACATTTTCAGTTATTATAGATTGAAGCATTCTGAAACAAATATAAGATCTTACTTGGATGACCTAAAATTAAAGCATATAATTGGTTAATTACCTAATTGTAGCTAATTACAAAATTGACCGTTGTGACGGAAATAGTAATAAACACCCAGACTGCCTTGAAAATTCAAAAATGTGATATTCTCAAGATCAGAACTTTAATATTATTGTATTATATGCTGTAAGTCCGTAACAGATAGGTAAATAAATTACAATTTCTAGCAATAGACCAAGTCTTTTTGGAGAAGATCAGTTGCTAGCTGGTACATTGGCATATCATAATCAGTAGTATCATCATACTCCTCAGATTGTAACCAATAGGCAACTGTACACCTTGTTTTTCCGCAACTTTTCAATTTAGGCATTGTAAACTACAAGTTTTTGCTCTTAAAACCACACATGACGTGCCTTTCTGCCCACTACTTTCCCATTAAGAAATGTCCTGTAGATTACATTTCTTAAGAAAAGGATTTTTTTTTAAATAGCCTGTATCCAAATAACAAACTAATCCCGTCCACATAGGAATTCACAATATAACATGATTTTTAAATCTCACTGTCGTGAATTTATATGCCAGATAGAAGCAATTTAATGTTTCTCAAAATATAATCAAAATTATTGTATTTTGCACAATACATGTGACTCAAACTGTTATGAATATTTAGTTTAAAAATAACGATCATGGAGAGAGAATAACACAAAATATAGACAATTTGGACGGCTTATGACATTATTGTCCAAACAAAATGGGCATTTTAATCATCTTGCTTCTGGAATGCGATCGATTGGAACATTGCATTTGTGGTGAATTTGAACCCCATATCGGCAGGAAAGATACTGGTGGTTCGTATGGGGCCCAAATAACATTTTCGAAACGTAAAATTAGATTAAAGCCATCCCAAGAAGCAAGATTATATGTAAAATAGACGACTTACCCTTTGTTTTGTCCCGTTCTTGCGATCCGTCACGTTGTAAGCGTTGAGGGCGTTAGAAGTCGTTTTTTATTTTAATCTAACTATTAAATTGTCTAGCGATTTAAAAAGAAACCGAGAGCGGAAGTCCAATCGATTTTTCATCAGCAGCTAGCAGTACCGATGGAAATCCGCCTCCGACAGGCAGTACAAAACTGGATTTTAATCCCGCCCCCCCTCAAAGGCGCCAAAGTTGCGCACACGGCCAGTGGCAGAACTGCAGCGCCGCTGAAGGTGAGTTTTGTAACATCGCTACTAAATGCAGCGCCACTCTGCCTGTCTCGCCGGGTTAACCTCCAGCCCTGCCTGGACTGACGGAATGCCAGTCCGGAGCCGTGGAGCTAGCGCTGCTTCTCCGCACTGGCTGTAAACCAGGGCCATATTTCCCATACGTCCAGGCAGGCCTGTAGGTTAACCCTGCGGGAGACGCAGAGTTGAGCTGGGCTTAGCACTGCTTCTCTGAGCTGGCTGTGGGCCTGGGGGCACCGCGCCCGTCTGACTTCCGACGTCTCTGGCCACCCCTGGGGGACACTCGGGTGGGGATGGGGATGGTCCAGTGGCGGTTCGGCAACGATTGCACCGCCGGAGAGCCGGCCGGGATCGATCCTGGCTGCGGATGAGGCGCAGGTCTGTGTCCAGGGCTGTCGTTGTGACCCTATGACCTGGGCACGTCTCCCTCCTCCAATCACCGCACTCTATCCTCAGTCCCACCCCCCCTACGTCTGCCTCTGACCGACACCTCTCTCCTCCAGTCATCGGAATCATCATGTTCCGCCCCCATTGCCTGTTGACCGACGTCTCTGTATCTAATCGGCGCCCTCGATCATGCATTCCCACCCCCCCTTGTCTCGCGGCGACATAGCAAGAGATTTTTCACCAGATTTAAAAATCCGGATACAAACGGGGGGGGGGGGGGGGGGGGGTGGTCGGGGGGAGGGGGGGGGGGGGGGGGGTGGGGGGGGGTCCCACACCTCTCAAAACAGAGGGGGGACGTGTGTCCCCTGGCCCCTCCCCCCCCCGGTATTTCCGCCACTGGCTGCAGAAGAACAATGCAAATTGATATAATAGGAACCGACAGTGGAAACTAGCATGAGGTTACGGGTTCAAGCCACAGGAGCAAATTCTGGAGCTGGAGTCGGCCCCATCAACACTCAATAAGATTATAGCTGATCTTATCAGCGCTGCTTCAAGCCGTCATTGACAAGCGGGGCTGAAGGCAGCTGAAATTCTGTCTTTGCAGTACTGCCCATGCGCAGCGCGAGTTTCTTGGGGGGTTTTTTCAAATATGGATTGTCATTATTTTAAGAGTATCTTAGGAAACAAAGAGTGAAGAATAGAGTTTGTGTACCAATAACGTGGTAAGTACATTTCTTGGTGCTTTATGTTTTTAAATACTGTATTTCCCAGGGTGGGGGAGAGCTCCTTTCACAGTGTTTGGGGAGTCTGGCCCAGGGTAAAGTTGCGGGGAGGGCAGGAGCGTTGTGAAGGAGGGGATCGGGGCCAGTAACCCACTTGCGACGCTCCGGGCACAAGAGCCACCGCACTGTGGCTGGGGTGTGAATTAGCTCAGGTGGCTGCGAGTGGCTGCCGGGACTGGACAGCTCGTTCTGCTGGTCCTCGCTCATCTCTGACAGTGCTCTCCGTCTGAAAACCTCTCTCCTGCCGCTCGCCGGCCTCATTCATGTCAGCCGCTTCCCGCAAATCCTTAAATTCCGACAGCACGCTCAAGGGACCAATTGAGGTTACTCAGCTGTCGGAATTCAAGGATTTGCGGGAAGCGGCTGACATGAGTGAGGCCGGCGAGTGGCAGGAGAGGGGTTTTCAGACGGAGAGCACTGCCAGAAGTGAGTGGGTCGGCAGATGGCACTGAAGTGGCAGCTGGTTCTGCTGTCGGGTCCCAGCGGCCGCTCGCAGTCACCCAAGCTGCTTCCTTCCCCGGAAGTGGCGCCCAGTTCTGCTGTCCATGCCCGGAGTGCTGTGGCAGCGGTTAGTGAGTCTGACATGATCTCCGACCCCCTCCTTCTCAACACTCCTGCCCTCCCCGCATCTTTAACCCCTGGCACAGACTCTCCACATGCTATGAAAGGAACTCTCCCTCCAATTGGTCCCCTGAATTAGTATTGTCATTCAATAAGATGACAACTGATTCAACGTCCCGGTGTGCTCCCGTTTTCCCCACCATCTCTCCACCTGCCTTCATCCTCCGTCCCTCACCCATTCAGTAATTAAAAAATGAAGGAGATTTAGAAGCCTTGGGAAAATTGAATTGTTACTTATTTTTATTTTTTTACGGAGAGAACAATCTGCGCATGCGCGGTTCAAGATTTTTTTTTTAAAAGCCGACTGACTGCCTACCTTGAGTAATTACTCACGGCACGTGCCTGCCATCTACCCATCCCATCATGATTTTTTTTATCCTGCCAATGATCTATACACCTTTCTCACAAGATGAAACATCCTCTCTACATCTACTCTGTCAAGAGCCCTCTGGATCTTCCATGTTTGATTTAAGTCCCATCTCAGTCTTAACTCAAGCAAATACAAAACTTATCTGCGCAATCTTTGTAAGAAAACCTGAGCATTCCAAGTATTATTGTAGAAAACCTTCTCAACTGCTTCCAAAAATAAGACCAATACTACGCACATGATTCCAAGGACTTCTATAACTGAAGCATGGCCTCCCAATTAAGATATTCATCAACCTTTGCAATAAATTATAAGATTCTGTCATGTTTCCCAATTACTTGCGGTATCCGCACATTATTATTTTATGAATCATATGCCAGGGCACCCTGATCCCTCTGCATTTCAGAGTCCGGCAATCTCTTAGCATTTCGATAATATGCTTAATTTTTTGCCAAAAAGATTTTCAGTTTTCCATATTATAGTCCACGTTCAAGATCTTTGTCAATTCAGTTAAGCGATCATATTTTTTCCCTTTCTTTAAGCTCTTTACAACATATTTCATCCTTATCTGTGTCTCCTCAGCAAATTATGCAATCATCCAAGGCACATATAAATTAATAAATTCATGTCATAGGAGCATAATCATGGCTGATCTATTTCCCTCTCAATCGTATTCTCCTGCCTTTGCCTCATAACCCCTGACTTCCTTACTGATCAAGAATCTGTCAATCTTTGCTTTAAAAATGCCCAAAGACTTGACCTCCACAGCCATCTGAAGCAATGAATTTCACAGACTACCCTCCAACTAAAGAAATTCCTCCTCATCTTTTTTCTAAGGGATTATTCTGAGGCTATGCCCTCTGTTCCTAGACTCTCCCAGTAGTGAAAACATTCTCTCTATATCCATTCTATCTAGACCTTTCACTATTTGATGTTTCAATGAGGTCCACCTCATCCTTCTAAACTCCCGCGAGTACAGGCCTAGTGCTGTCAAATGCTCATCATACATTAACCCAATCATGGGTTAATCGTTAGCTCAAACTGCTCACGATACTTTAAATGACCAGTCTTATAAAGCCTCAGCAGTACATCTCTATTGTTATATTCTAAAGCCCTCAAAATAAATGCTAACATTGCATTTGCCTTCCTTTTTTTGCCTTTTTTTGGTGGGCGGTGCGACTCTCGTCAGCAGCGGCCTCTGCAGTCGTCTGTATTTTTATTATTTTTGTCTCGTTTCTATGTAGTTTTTTGTTATTTTTTATCGGGGTGTGTGTGTGTGTGGGGGGGGGGGGGGGGGGGGTGGGGGGGCTGGGGGAGTGGTAACTCTAAAATCTTTCCCCTGCACGGGAGACCCGACCTTTCTTTGTCGGGTCTCCGTTGTCGTTGAGGCTGGGCAACGTGGAGCGGCCTCCGGCAGGAACGACCGGGGACTCCAGTTGCGGAGCTGCGGACTACTCACCGTCGCGGGGCTGGCCGAGTCCGGAGCGGGTGGAGCGGTGGTGGAGCGCTGCTGCTGCTGCGGCCCGACCTCCGGAGATTCGGAGGCTGCAACTGCGGGTCTGGCGGACGGCGGCACCGGGAGCCCGCGGGTCACTGGAGGGAGACCGCTTTTCGGGGCTTCCGCAACGGCGACTTCTCCTGCCCGAGTTGCGGGGTTGAAGAGCTCCTGGAGCGGGGCCTTACATCACCGCCCCGTGCGGCTTGGAATGGCCGCGGGACTGTGCGAGCGCACGCCGGGGGCTCTAACACCAAGACCCGGTGTGCGACCTTGCACCACCCGGCGTGGCTTTAATGGCTGCGGGACAATCGCCATCGCCAGCCGGGGGCTTTGACTTTGACTCTGACATCGGGGGGGGGAGAGTGCAGTGGAGAGAGAAGTTTTTTTTTGCCTTCCATCACAGCCATGTGATGGATGTTTATGTAAATTATGTTGTGTCTCGGGTCTTTTTCGTTTTGTATGTATGGCTGCAGTAAGTCTATCCGGGTCACTGCTCGTGCGGTCGACCGGTCGGTGCAGAGGGTAGCTTTGAATGTTTGTCTTTTCGTGTGTTGCTTATGTTTGTTGATTGTGTCCCTTTTTAAAAAAGCTACTGTAATGCGCCCTTTAAATTGCCCCTCGGGGACTAATAAAGTGCTTTGTATTGTATTGTATTGTATTACTACTGATTCAACACAGTCATCTTGTCCCTTCAGTCTATATATTTCCCTTCTGCTTACTTTATCAAAACACCCATGATTTTGAATACATCTCTTCAATTTCAGCATTAATCCCAAGCTGCTAGTGCTGTGAGGGATGCTAACTCCACAGAGACAGCATCTGAGATCAGCATTAAGCCTGGATTGCTAGTGCCGCGACGCAGTTTAAACTCAAACACAAAATTCAAATTTTGCTTGGGCAGCTTACGTATGGTATGAATATTGATTTTTTCTAACTTTAGGTAGCCTCGGTATTCTCTCTCTGTCTCTCTATCCCTCCCCCACCCAGGTTGCACTAGCTTCTTGTTTTCACCCAACAAACAGCAAACAATGGCCTGTTTCCTTTATCATTACTTTTTTGCACATATTTCATTCATTTTTCTTTATCTCTCTACATCATCATCCATCTCTCATTTCCCTTATCACTAACCAGTCTGAAGAAGTGTCTCGACCCAAAACATCACCCATTCCTTCTCTCCAGAGATGCTGCCTGTCCCGCTGAGTTACTCCAGTTTTTGTGTCTATCTTCGGTTTTAACCAGCATCTGCAGTTCCTTCCTACACAGTTCTAGTTATGCATTCATTTGTGACCAACAAGCTATCAATATTCAAACAAACCATTGTAATTCATGAGAAATGTGTTAAGTTTCAGCAACTGCAATATTTTGATGTCACATATACCCAAAGACACTTCAATGAAGAAGAATGGCATTATTGAACCGGTAAGGAATTCATTTGAACAACTAAATCACTGTATTTTATCAATGTATAAATATTCTCTTCTGCATATTCTAAGACCAGTTTTTTCCTGTACAAGACTTGGCATTAATAATATTCCTGCACTGCTTCTATCGTGCATTTTTAATATGCTTGATAAGATTATTTTTCAATTTCTGTATGGTGTTATTTCAATGAAATGTGGCTTCACTACACTCCATCATGTGCACCTTCATAACTGGCTGCAAAAGCGATTCCATACAACTTAATGCTTCTGCATGCTCATATTGATTAGATCGTAGACTGCTGTATTCCAGACTAATCTCAACAAGTCAACAAATAATTCCATTTGACATCTCAAGGCAAAAATGTACAAAATAGAGTTTGCAGTTTGCCATCTTTGTTATTTTCAGACCTCTGACAGATTCCAGTTGTGTAAAACTCAGCATATCACCAGTGCAATCCAATAAGCACAGGCTCACCAATTCAGGGAGGCCATTGCATCGTATAAACACACAGCATTATTCAAGGCGCTGCTCAATGTACTGGGACTACTGTATTAGATCAAAGGTATAGCACATAAATTTGCCAGAATATCCTTTTCTGATAAATTTCACTTGCAAAACATTTCTGATATGCTCAAGGCCATATAGGATTTTTAAATGCAATAAAGGTTGTCATAAATAACTTGGCTAATCCGATACAACGGTTATCACAAATACACTAGGTCCTCAATAACATTGGCTTTTCTTAAAAACGATTCTCCCAGTTTTTAAATTGCAATAATGTTTTCAGATTGAAAATAAATAAATTCATGCAGCTCTTCTGGCTATATGTACCATGATTGTTTCAAAATTGAATATTATTATCCAAAACTCTGCTGTTTATTTTGTGGATCAGTCTCAGCAAGAAGGTACAACAGCGTATATCCTATAGATGAATGTTCCAAAATTCTGAGCCAACCCCATAGCAAAGATGAAAGAAAATTGCTTACTGGTCAGGTACTAATCTGGCAGGGACTCTTGGCTATCAGCAGGCCTGTCTGTGTTGGGCTGTACTAGGAGGTTAATTCACTTACAGACTGAAATTTGCTAGCACTACAGAAACAGGTGACACAGACTTCAATAGGATGCAGGTAAAATATCTATCAATCAGAAACTTGTTGGAGCATGTGGGAATGTTTACAGAAACCTCTCTTCATTTTAAAAGGTAAACAAATCAATTTTGCAATGGATTTGTGTTGAAACGTTTGAGCAAAGAGCTTTCGGAGACCGAATTGTCATCTACTCTGTTTCAGTTACTCGTATAAAATGGCATTGGATTAAAATAAGTTAAGTTGATCACGCTGCTACAACATTGCAACTGCCTGATTTGCTATTCAAAAATAAGTGAGCACGGATTATTTAGATTGTTTCCCACAATTTTTAAAGTAAAACCTTTAGCAAAAATCAAATCAAAGATAATATTCCCAGCTTAAAACCATAATAATGAAGGTCTGCATCACCAGTAAGATCACATTTTAGATGTTATTCATTACTTTGGCCCAAGTATCGAGAAAAGTGTTCCAAGTGGGATTTTTTGCTTCGACAAAGCCCCATGATTAGCCTTCGGGTCTCCTTGTACATAGTAATTCTGTGGCCTGAATAGACCTCTCTCTCTGTTCAATAATATGAATCCAGTGCTCTCCTCTCCCACAAGGCATTACTCATGAGCTGGTTTTCAGGTATCCTATGAAATGGGAAGACTATGCCATAAAATGATGTTGAGGCCATGATATTCCTTTGGATGATTCAGCTGTAGTATCAAGGGTGTAAATGGGACCATTTAAAAGGCTAATGTGTCCTGGAACTTGGATCAGGTGTCATTTTTAGACTAACCAGGGCAGGGTTTGTGTTGTCCCCTGCCAAAGAGGCTCCCCAGTGCCACCAAATCTGTTGCTCCCGCCTGCCCAATACAATCAGGCCCAGAATACTTCAGGGGCAGCACTTATGCTTCCGAGTCGGGTGGCTCTGGGTTAGTTCATTCCAAATATAAGAGATAATCAGGAGTCAAGAGTGTTTAAGAATCATATGTTCTGATATGGAACACTTAAATTCTTACTTACAGCAGCACAACAGAAAAACATAGTACTTTGTAAAATCCATAATAAACAACAAAAATAGTACAGTATATATCAATATATGAAAAAACAAACAAATAAACTACAATAGCGCAAAGACAGAAAAATATTGATGCTAACACTTCAATGCCATAACAAGAGAATGCCACGCGGTCCCACACCATCAAAGGCATCAGCTTTTGAAGTAAACATCACATGAAGGCCTCATGTGGTTAATGGAGGAGCATCATAGATCCTAACAATTCCAAAGAAAAATAATGCAATTATCCCTACTGTCCCGCTGAATATCCATCTGCAATCCTCATTATTAAATCAGATCATTGCGCTAATTGATGTATGGAAATGAACTGTTGTGTTTCCACAACAAAGACTGGATCTCAAAATAACCTATTGGCTTTCGAATGCTTTGAGATGCCCTATATACGGTCAAGCCAGGGGCCATGGCTGATCCAAGTTAACCAATCACTGGACTCCAAGCATTCGACACTGATGTAATCTAACTATTAGTTTAGGCTAGACTTTCTGCTAGGAAATGGATATGCATGTTCTGGAATAATCACCCTGACGATTCTGGTTATAGGGTTTACAACAAGAGAAGAATGGTCAAACTCAGTTATAAAGTGACTGAAAGGGTACTTGAAGGGTGACCTGAACAGGCTTAGTGAACAAAGAATTTTCTTCTGGAGTGGAAGTCAAAGACTGAAAATCATATTACCATTGCTGCAGAATTGATCAATCACCCAGCAGGATAGAAATGGCCAAAGTGCAAAGAGGATGAGTCACAGAAAGGATTAGAGAAGGTTAAGTTTCACCGTGAAGATCAAAGTATATCAATTGTTAAACAGTAATCTCAAATCTTTACTTCAAAGCTAATAAAGTAGAAACAGAGGATGCTTCAATCAATTGACCAGCAGGAACAATCTCTCTATTCAAACAATTGTTTGGGATAATTTATAAGGCAGGGTAACAGAGGTAGAAATAGAGGTTGCTCAAGATAAAGATGCATTTTTAACTATTTCTATATGAGCTTAGACCAAACCCTGCCTTTCAATCCCTAGTGATGATTCTGAAGCTGGGAGCTACATAATGATCTGAAGCAGTCTTTCAGAGGAGCTGAAAATGACCCAAGGGCTGGGCCTGGCCATGGGTCTGAAAAAAACTCCATGTGAGACTTCTGATTATGATGGGTTCTGTAATATGTTTCATTTTTAATTTCATTTAACTCATTAATATTACAGCATAGCAAACACAAGCCACCCTACAAACCAGAGCCCATTTTAAAATGCATGTATTTTGAAAACAAGCTTGTGAGTAATGGCTGGTTACACAAAAAAGCTGGAGAAACTCAGCGGGTGCAGCAGCATCTATGGAGCGAAGGAAATAGGCAACGTTTCGGGCCGAAACCCTTCTTCAGAACGTTTCGGTCCGAAACGTTGCCTATTTCCTTCGCTCCATAGATGCTGCTGCACCCGCTGAGTTTCTCCAGCTTTTTTGTGTAACCTTCGATTCTCCAGCATCTGCAGTTCCCTCTTAAACACTGTGAGTAATGGCTTGCAGGAGAAAAGAGCAGTGGGTTCAGATATTATTGAACACAGAGAGAGGTTAATTCAGACCACTAAATTACTATGTACAAGGAGACCAGGAGGCTGATTCTGCAGCCAAATTGAAGCAAAATAATCACCAACTTTTGCTAATGATTTAGTAATTAAGCAATTAAGGGCAGCAACAACACCCCGCCTAATTCCATCATTTCGAAAACAGGTTGGCCACTTACCACATGTGTTGGTTTCAAGGTGTCACTATCAAATCGAGTTAAACTGGAAGAATCCTCAGGGAAGCGGTCACACTCCTCCAGCTCCTCAGCATTGCAGGGTTCCTTGTCTTTTTCAGGGTCTGCATTCTGGCCATAACACACAAAGAAATAGTATTGAGGTCCCAGAGCTTATGGATTTACGCAGGTATTTAATGTCATGTTCACAATCTTCTAAAATTAATGCTGAGATTTGCAAGGTTTATATACAGTGGCTTGCAAAAGTTTTCATACCCCTTGAACTTTTCCACATTTTGTCACATTACAACCACAAACGTAAATGTATTTTATTGGGATTTGATGTGATAGACCAACACAAAGTGGTGCATAATTGTGAAGTGGAAGGAAAATGATACATGGTTTTCAAATTTTTTTACAAATAAAAAACTGAAAAGTGTGGCGTGCAAAAGTATTCAGCCCCCCTGAGTCAATACTTTGTAGAACCACCTTTCGCTGCAATTACAGCTGCAAGTCTTTTGGGGTATGTCTCTACCAGCTTTGCACATCTAGAGACTGAAATTTTTGCCCATTCTTCTTTGCAAAATAGCTCAAGCTCAGTCAGATTGGATGGAGAGCATCTGTGAACAGCAATTTTCAAGTCTTGCCAGAGATTCTCAATTGGATTTAGGTCTGGACTTTGACTGGGCCATTCTAACACATGAATATGCTTTGATCTAAACCATTCCATTGTAGCTCTGGCTGTATGTTTAGGGTTGTTGTCCTGCTGGAAGGTGAACCTCCGCCCCAGTCTCAAGTCTTTTGCAGACTCTAACAGGTTTTCTTCCAAGATTGCCCTGTATTTGGCTCCATCCATCTTCCCATCAACTCTGACCAGCTTCCCTGTCCCTGCTGAAGAAAAGCATCCCCACAGCATGATGCTGCCACCACCATGTTTCACAGTGGGGATGGTGTGTTCAGGGTGATGTGCAGTGTTAGTTTTCCACCACTCAAAGCGTTTTGCATTTAGGCCAAAATCTTCAATTTTGGTCTCATCTGACCAGAGCACTTTCCTCCACATGTTTGCTGTGTCCCCCACATGGCTTGTGGCAAACTGCAAACGGGACTTCTTATGGCTTTTTTTCAACAATGGCTTTCTTCTTGCCACTCTTCCATAAAGGCCCATTTGTGGGAGAAGGATTTGAGACAACTTTTAATAAGCTAGAGATACACAGCTGTGAAGCTCGGCGGACATTTACCATTACCAGTCGGTTATCCTTGGCTCTGAAAACTACTGCTTACGTTTTTCCTCCCAATGAGCCAATGAAATTCACCGGTCAGCACCGGCTACAAACTACGAGAACTACAACCTTTGACCTCCAGGCAACCCGCCTACAGCACAAGAATTCTTGCTGCTCTCCATGGCAGCTTCATTCTCATCGCCGCTAATTTTTCATCATGTTGAAAAATTTGCGGCGACCATAATGAGGTCCAGAATGCGGGATCTGCTCACTCCCCGGCAACCACCCGCGAACATGTGGTGACCATGTGGCGACTGCATACTCTCCCGCAGTTGCCTAAAAAGTCGCCTAAGTGGGACAGACCCATTAATATCCAGAAATCTATCAATCTTTGTTTTGATTTAACTTAATGATCCAGTCTCCATTGCTCATTGGGCTAGAATACTCCAAAGATTCACCTTTTTCAGGGTGAAGAGCATTTTGCTCATTTTAAGTCTAAATGACCAGTCCCTCATGTTCAGAATGACTTCCACTTCACAATTCCTAAAACAATAGAAACACCCTCTTTGTTTCCTGTCTGTCAGACGTTTGTAAATTTCAGTTAGATCACCTCTCATTCTTCCAAAGTCCAGAGAATGTAGACCCTGCCTATTCAGTCTCTTCCCATGCAGCAAACCTTCCATCCCAGGTGGTGAATCGCCATCTGGTGATTCTGAGTTTATTCCATCTCTATGTAGGAAGGAACTGCAGATGCTGGTTTACACTCAAAGATAGATACAAAATGCTGGAGTAACTCAGCGGTCAGGCAGCATCTCTGAAGAAAAGGAATAGGTGATGCATCGGGTCGAACAAGGGTTTTGACCCAAAATGCCATTGATTCCTTTTCTCCAGAGATGCTGCCTGACCCACTGATTTACTCCAGCATTTTAGTGTCTATCTTTAATTCCATCTCTGGTGAGTACAGCTTTTTTTGGACAAGGAGACCAAAACTGTACGCAGTACTCCAGGTGTAACTAAGTGATTGGAGCAGAATTAGGCCATTTGGCCCATCAAGTCTACTCCGCCATTCAATCATGGATGATCAATCTCCCACTCCTAACCCCATTCTCCCACCTTCTTCCATAACCCCTAGTCTCACCAATGACATACTTTCTCTTTGGTAATGTTGGTTAAATATTAAATATTGGATAGGAAACACTGTAAACCGTTTCTTCTCTGGTCTCCAATCTTCTTTCTTCCATTACAAGACCCATAGCTGACAAGGAGTGCTGTTAGCTAAACTGCAATCTTAAAACTATTTGCACAGAGCCTCAACCCATTCTCTGAGCATTTGCTCTTTCACTTCACTGAATTCCTATCAGCAAGAGTGACTCTGCTAATGTTTAACTTCCTACAGTGCATTCACAAAGTATTCAAACCCCTTCACTTTTTCCACATTTTGTTACGTTACAGCCTTATTTTAGAATGGATTTTTTAAAAATCAATTTACACACTATACCCTAGAATGAAGAAGCGAAAACAGGTGTTTAGACATTTTGGCAAAGTAATTAAAAAGAAATAACTGAAATATTACATTTACAGTAGTATTCACACTCTTTGCTATGACACTCAAAATTGAGCTTCGGTTCATCCTGTTTCCATTGATTATCCTTGAGATGTTTCTACAACTTGATTGGAGTCTACCAGTGGTAAATTAAATTGATTGGACATGATTTGGAAAGGCACACGCCTGTAATATAAAGTCCCACAGTTGACAGTGCATGTCAGAGCAAAAATCAAGCCATGAAGATGAAATAAATTGTCCATAGACCTCCTAGACAGGATTGTGTCGAAACGCAGATCTGGGGAAGGGTATAAAACAATTTCTGCAGCATTGCAGGTCCCGAAGAGCACAGTGGCCTCTGTCATTCTTAAATAGAATCACCAGGACTTTGCATAGAGCTGGTTACCCGGCCAAACTGAGCAATCAGGGGAGATCGGCCTTGGTCAGGGAGGTGACCAAGAACCCGATGGTCATTCTGACAAAGCTCCTCTGTGGAGATCGGAGAACCTTCCAGAAGGACAACTATATCTGCAGCACTCCACCACTCCGGCCTTTATGGTAGAGTGGCCAGACAGATGCCACTCCTCAGTAAAAGGCACATGACAGCCCGCTTGGAGTTTGTAAAAAGGCACCTAAACGAATCTCAACAAGATTCTCTAGTCTGATGCAACCAAGATTGAACCCTTTGGCCTGAATGCCAAGCATCACGCCTGGAGGAAACCAGGCACCGCTCATCACCTGGCCAATACCATACCTTCGGTGAAGCATGGTGGTGGCAGCATCATGCTGTGGGGATATTTTTCTGCAAGACTAATCAGGATCGAGGGAAAGATGAATGGAGCAAAGTTCAGAGAGATCCTTGATGAAAACCTGCTCCAGAGTTTTCTGGACCTCAGACTGGGGCAGAGGTTCACCTTCCAACAGGACAACGACCCTAAGCACACAGCCAAGACAACGCAGGAGTGGTTTCGTGACAAGTCTGTGAATGTCCTTGAGTGGCCCAGCCAGTGCCCGGACTTGAACCCGATCAAACATCTCTGGAGGGACCTGAAAATAGTTGTGCATCGATGCTTCCCACCCAACCTCACAGAGTTTGAGAGGATTTGCAGAGAAGAGTGGGAGAAATTACCAAAATACAGGTGTGCCAAGCTTGTAGCATCATACCCAAGAAGACCTGAGGCTGTAATCGCTGCCAAAGGTGCCTCAACAAAGTACTGAGTAAAGGGTCTGAATATTTATATAAATGTGATATTTAAGTTATTTCTTTTTAATTACTTTGCAATAATTGCTAAACACCTGTTTTTGCTTTTATTATGGGGTATTGTGTGTAGATTGATGACAAAAAAATTTTTTAATCCATTTTAGAAAAAGGCTATAATGTAATAAAATGTGGAAAAATGAGGGGTCTGAATGCACTGTATCGAGATTAAAATGACAAAACACTCTACCAGTTACCATGAATGCATTCGACCTCATGTTCTAAGTGAGACTACTCTACAATTACTCTTCAAGGTCTGCACCACACCAATTAATTAATGCAAGATTATAATTAGATTCTGATAGTTTCATTTGTGACCCACCTGGTAAATAGGCTCTCCATTAGTAAAAACATGAATAAAACTAAACTTGAAATAACCATGCATAAATGGCAAAATTTTAAATTAATCAAGGGATTACAGTTAGAAAGTACAATTCTAAATATTTAAAATCATGGAGCATGATGCCGTTAAGGAAACAGTGTTGCACTACTTAGCTACAGTGCCCTCCATAATGTTTGAGACAAAGACCAATCATTTATTTATTTACCTCTGTACTCCACAATTTGAGATTTGTAATAGAAAAAAAAATCACAGGTGGTTAAAGTGCAGATTTTATTAAAGGCCATTTTTATACATTTTGGTTTCACCATGTAGAAATTACAGCTGTGTTTATACATGGTCCCCCAATTTCAGGGCACCATAATGTTTGGGACACATGGCTTCACAGGTGTTTGTAATTGTTCAGGTGTGTTTAATTGCCTCCTTAATGCAGGTATAAGAGAGCTCTCACCACCTCCAATCTTTCCATCACCATTGGAAACTTTTATCACTGTTTATCAACATGAGGACCAAAGTTGGGCCAATGAAAGTCAAAGATGCCATTATGATAATGAAAAACAAGAATAAAACTGTTAGAGACATCAGCCAAACCTGAGGCTTACTAAAATCAACTGCTTGGAACATCATTAAGAAGAAAGATAGCACTGGTGAGCTTACTAATCGCAAAGGGACCAGCAGGCCAAGGAAGACCTCCACAGCTGATGACTGGAGAATTCTCTCTATAATAAAGAAAAATCCCCAAACACCTGTCTGACAGATCAGAAACACATTTCAGGAGTAAGGCGTGGATTTGTCAATAACCACTGTCCACAGAAGACTTCATGAACAGAAATACAGAGGCTGCAAGATGCAAACCACTGATTAGTTGCAAAAAGAGGATGGCCAGGTTACAGTTTGCTAAGAAGTACTTAAAAGAGCAACTACAGTTCTTGAAAAAGGTCACGTGGACAGATGAGATGAAGATTAACTTATATCAGAGTGATGGCAAGAGCAAAGTATGGAGGAGAGATGGAACTGCTCAAGATCTAAAGCATACCACCTCATCTGTGAAACACGGTGGTGGGGGTGTTATGGCCTGGGCATGTATGGCTGCTGAAGGAACTGGTTCACTTGGGCGTCATTTTGCGTGTCACGCAGGTGGCGCGCGAAGATTTCGTGAATTCCAAAATCCAAAAATGCGCACATCACATGCGTCGCGACACGTAAATGATGTCGCCTAAACGACGCCCAATTGGGACAGACCCTTTATCTTCATTGATGATACAACTGCTGATGGTAGTAGCATAATTAATTCTGAAGCGTATTGACATATCCTATCTGATTAAGTTCAAACAAATGTCTCAAAACTCATTGGCCGGTGGTTCATTTTACAGCAAGACAATGATCCCAAACATACTGCTAAGCTAAAAAATGGTCAATTCTTGAGTGGCCAGGTCAATCATCTGATCTGAACCCAATTGAGCATGTCTTTTATATGCTGAAGAGAAAACTGAAGGGGACTAGCCCACAAAAATAAGCATAAGCTAAAGATGGCTGAAATACATGCCTGACAGAGCATCACCACAGAAGACACCCAGCAACTGGTGATGTTGATGAATCACAGACTTCAAGCAGTCATTGCATGCAAAGGACAAGTAGCATACTAAACATGACTACTTTCATTTACCATATCTTCCATTGCTGTGTCCAAAGCATTATGATGCCCTGGAATGGGGGGGGACTATGTATAAACACTGCTGTAATTTCTACATGGTGAAACCAAAATGCATAAACGGTCTTTATTAAAATCTGACAATGTGCACTTTAACCACATGTGATTTTTTTTTTTCTATTACAAATCTCAAATTGTGGACTACAGAGGCAAATAAATAAATGACGGGCCTTTGTCCCAAATATTATGGAGGGCACTGTATTTTAACATTCACAGGAAAAGTTGCAAGAAAGTTCTCAAACAATTTATTTACCAGTTCTTCAGAGGTTAAGTGGAGCAGACGCTCATTTATTTCAGACGTTTGATTGGAGTTCATGGTGAATTCACCTCTTCTGTCACCAGGGACAAGTTCTGGCCACATCACTCCTTTATTCTTCTTTAACAAAAAAACTTCCAGGCTGGAGGAATTACATAAACATTGCAAATGAATAATAATTTAAATCAAAGTGGCAGGTCAGAATGAAGTCATTAATCAGAACAAGATAAGCAAATGAGAATAAAATTAATTGGAGAATATACAATGTATGTTATATATCTAAATGGCAGCAAAATAGTGAAGTATCATCCTCACAGTAAATCATGAACAGTGGTTAGGCAGAAAAATCCAAACAATTATATACAAGCAAAATGAAAAATTCAATTTAGGGACAATAAAAGTTTGAACTAAATGGTGAAAGGTCACTCAATAGGGTTCCAGGGATTGTGAGTTAGTCATATATTATATTCTATACTAAACTCTAATACAACCACCGTAGTAGGCGGATATCAAACATTGACGAGACGGAGTACAGAAAGAAGATTGAGAACCTTGAAAACTTGATGGTAAGACAACAACCACTCCATCAATTTCAGCAAACACAAAGGAGATTGTGATTGACTTCAGGAAGCAAAGCCAAAATGCAAACATCGATGGTGCCAAAGTAGAGATGGTCAAAAGCTTCAAGTTCCTAGGAATAAATATCACTAGCAATTTGTCCTGGACTAGCCACATTGAAGCTATGACCACACCAACGCCTCTACTTCCTTCGAAGGCTTAGGAAGTTTGGTATGTCCCAAACAACCGTCATCAACTTCTACAGATACGCCACAGAAAATATTTTATCAGGCTGCATCACAGCCCGGTTTGCGAACAGCTCCACCCAAGACAGCAAGAAGTTGCAGGGAGTTGCGGATGTAGCCCAGACCATCACGCAAACCAACCTCCCTTCCATTAATTCCATCTGCACTTCACACTGCCTCGGCAAGGCCACCAGCAAAATCAAGGATCAGTCTCACCCAGGTCACTCCCTCTTCCCCCTCTCCCATCAGGCAAGAGATATTGAAGTTTGAAAACGTACACCTCTAGATTCAGCATCAGTTTCTTTCCAGCTGTTATCAGATTACTGAACGATCCTTTCATCAGCTAGAGTGTGGTCCTGACCTTCCATCTACTCACTGGAGACCTTTGAACTACCTTTAATCAAACTCTATCTTGGTGTACCATTTATCTGTACACTCTGGACATCTTGATTGTAATGACATGTAATCTTTTTTTCACTAGATAGCAAGCAAACAAAAACGTTTCACTGTACCTCGGTACATGTGATAATAATAAACTAATCATTTTTCTGCATGATAAAAAAAGAGAAGAAATATTCATTGAGGATCTTCCCATCTCCTGTAATTCCCCACATAGATGATCCCTTTGGTTTCGGAGTGGCCCAATTCTTTCTCTAGTTCTCTCTTTCCATTCATGTACATAAAATCACTTTGGATTCTATCTAATATTATCGGCCACAGACATCTGCTGCCCTCTTTTTGCCCTTGATTTCCTTAGTTGGGGATGGCAACATGCTCCTCAGACCCCTGAAATTTTAAATTTCAGCCCCATTAAAACATTTATTTTAAGTGACCAGATGCTGCATTCACCCTTGCATTTGCTGTTTTTGTTATCAGTAGTTAAAATGAGCATATGTTGATGTACATATCTGCAATTACATAAATACATGTTGCCAAACCCAGTCATTACACTGCAGTAGCAAGCCATTTTCTTTATGAGGGTTCACATTATTTTTGGCAGCATTAAGCACTTGTTTCATATGCTCAAATGACGGCAGCTTTTAAACATATTTTGCAGCTTAATTTCACCATCCCCAAGGCAGCATTTATCCACATCTTTTGCATCACCACTAAACACCCTTCAATTTGTTAGGATGCACAAGGTGGAACATTAACAGGATTATGTGCTGCAGACCAAGACTATACCAATGCCCGAGGTTTGGGTCTCGGGCAATGGATCACTGTCCTCTGTAGTTCAGCTCGGAAAGCCCAGAATAATGCTGGAGCAAATGAAGTAGTACTTAAACTCATCACCTAACAGAGTCTTCTTCCTGGAGCTAAAATTATTTCAAGGTCTTCAAAATGATCAAAAATGCTTGTAATTTGCCGTCCAAATTAATTGCAATGAACAATATTCCGTGAAGATAAAAAATGGTTTATAAAACAAAGTATAGATGGAAAGTTGGCTTAGCTATTAAGTAACATAGTGGTAATCGATATGGGTAGAGCTGTGAAACACTAAGGAGCAGAAAACGCTAGTGGGAGTTGTGTACAGGCCACCAAACTGTAGTAGTGAAGTTGGGGATGGCATCAAACAGGAAATTAGAAATGCGTGCAACAAAGGTAAAACAGTTATAATGGGTGACTTCAATCTACATATAGATTGGGTGAATCAAATTGGCAGGGGTGCTGAGGAAGAGTATTTCTTGGAATGTATGCGGGATAGTTTTCTAAACCAACATGTATAGGAACCAACGAGAGAGCAGGCTATTCTAGACTGGGTATTGAGTAATAAGGAAGGGTTAGTTAGCAGTCTTGTTATGCGTAGCCCCTTGGGCAAGAGTGACCATAATATGGTTGAGTTCTTTATTAGGATGGAGAGTGACATAGTTAATTCAGAAACAATGGTCCTGAACTTAAAAAAGGTAACTTTGAGGGTATGAGACGTGAATTGGCCAAGATAGACTGGCAATTGATTCTTAAAGGATAGACGGTGGATATGCAATGGAAGGCATTTAAAGACTGCATGGATGAACTACAACAATTGTTCATCCCAGTTTGGCCAAAGAATAAATCAGGGAAGGTACTGCATCCGTGGATAACAAGGGAAATCAGGGAAAGTATCAAAACAAAAGATGAAGCATACAAATTAGCCAGAAAAAGCAGCCTACCAGAGGACTGGGAGAATTTCAGAATCCAGCAGAGGAGGACAAAGGGATTAATTAGGAAAGGGAAAATAGATTATGAAAGAAAACTGGCAGGGAACATAAAAACTGACTGAAAAAGTTTTTATAGATATGTGAAGAGAAAAAAAATAGTTAAAACAAATGTAGGTCCCTTGCAGTCAGAAACAGGCGAATTGATCATGGGGGACAAGGACATGGCAGGCCAATTGAATAACTACTTTGGTTCTGTCTTCACTAAGGAAGACATAAATAATCTGCCGGAAATAGCAGGGGACCGGGGGTCAAATGAGATGGAGGAACTGAGTGAAATCCAGGTCAGCTGGGAATTAGTGTTAGGTAAATTGAATGGATTAAAGGCCCAGGGCCAGATAAGTTGCATCCTAGAATACTTAAGGAAGTAGCCCCAGAAATAGTGGAAGCATTAGTGATAATTTTTCAAAACTCTTTAGATTCTGGAGTAGTTCCTGAGGATTGGAGGGTAGCTAATGTAGCCCCACTTTTTAAAAAGGGGGGGGAGAGAGAAAACGGGAATTACAGACCAGTTAGTCTAACATCGGTAGTGGGAAAATGCTAGAGTCAGTTATTAAAGATGGGATAGCAGCACATTTGGAAAGTTGTGAATTCATTGGACAAAGTCAGCATGGATTTATGAAATGTAAATCATGTCTGACGAATCTTATAGAATTTATCGAGGATGTAACTAGTAAAGTGGATAAGGGAGAACCAGTGGATGTGTTATATCTGGACTTTCAGAAGGCTTTCGACAATTAAGAGATTAGTAGGCAAACTTAAAGCACACGGTATTGGGGGTTCAGTATAGATGTGATAGAGAACTGGCTGGCAGACAGGAAGCAAAGAGTAGGAGTAAACGGGTCCTTTTCAGAATGGCAGGCAGTGACTAGTGGGGTACCGCAAGGCTCAGTGCTGGGACCCGAGCTATTTATAATATATATTAATGATCTGGATGAGGGAATTGAATCAAACATCTCCAACTTTGCGGATGAGACGAAGCTGGGGGGCGGTGTTAGCTGTGAGGAGGGTGCTAGGAGGCTGCAAGGTGACTTGGATAGGATGGGTGAGTGGGCAAATGCATGGCAGATGCAGTATAATGTGGATAAATGTGAGGTTATCCAAAAACAGGAATGTAGACTATTATCTGAATGGTAGCCGATTAGGAAAAGGGGAGATGCAACGAGACCTGGGTGTCATGGTACACCAGTCATTGAAAGTAGGCATGCAGGTGCAGCAGGCAGTGAAGAAAGCGAATGGTATGTTAGCATTCCTAGCAAAAGGGTTTGAGTATAAGAGCAGGGAGGTTCTACTGCAGATGCACAGGGTCTTGGTGAGACCCCACCTGGAGTATTGCGTACAAGTTTGATCTCCTAATCTGAGGAACGACATTCTTGCCACAGAAGGAGTACAGAAAAGGTTCACCAGACTGATTCCTGGGATGGCAGGACTTTCATATGAAGAAAGACTTGATAGACTCGGCTTGTACTCGCTAGAATTTATAAGATTGAGGGGGGATCTTATAGAAACTTACAAAATTCTTAAGGGGTTGGACAGGCTAGATGCAGGAAGATTATTCCGGATGTTGGGGAAGTCCAGAACAAGGGGTCACAGTTTCAGGATTAGGGGGAAGTCTTTTAGGACCGAGATGAGAAAATCATTTTTTACACAGAGAGTGGTGAATCTGTGGAATTCTCTGCCACAGAATGTAGTTGAGGCCAGTTCATTGGCTATATTTAAGAGGGAGTTAGATGTGGCCCTTGTGGCTAATGGGATCAGGGGGTATGGAGAGAAGGCAGGTACAGGATACCGAGTTGGATTATCAGCCATGATCATATTGAATAGCGGTGCAGGCTGGAAGGGCCGAATGGCCTACCCCTGCACCTATTTTCTATGTTTCTATGTTTTAATCTCACAACTAATAACCACGTCATTTATACATCAGTAGGATATCAGGGCATGTGCACCATTCACATTCCCCTCAATTACCAGTTATCAACCCAAGAGGGGAGATGGGGTTTGGTTTACCATCTAGTTTGGAGGACCAGCACCAAGTGCACTGGACTGGCAGACTAAGACTTTGTGTTCTCCTTGAACCTACATCCTTTACACGCAGACCAAAGTTGATAGTGGATACGGGGAATGCTGTTAATGTAAGGTCTTCTGCAGCTACAACAGAAACGCTTTTATAGTTGTTAAGAGCTAAACAGGCTACTTGTTTGTGGGATGTCTCGGGATGGTGGGGGAGGTTAATAATGCTGCTCTACAGTGCCTTAAAAATCTTAAATTAATACCATTTTTTTGCTGTTGATACTCAAAAAGACAACAATGATACCCATCTCAACTTAAGACCAAAGTTGAACCCTTGAAGACTTAAGACCAATGTTGGACCCTTCACGACTTAAGTCCAACGTTAGACCCTTGTAGACCAAAAAAGGTGAATTTATTATGGGGAACATGGAAATGGCAGATGATTTGAACAGGTACTTTGGATCCGTCTTAACTAAGGAGGACACAAACAATCTTCCTGCTAGAGGATCTGTGGTGATGGAGAAACTGAAGGAGATCCACATTAGGCAGGAAATGGTGTTGAATAGATGATGGGACTGAAGGCTGATAAATCCCCAGGGCCTGATGGTCTGAATTCCAGGGTACTTAAGGAAGTGGCTCTAGAAATCATGGATGCATTGGTGATAATTTTCCAATGTTCTATAGACTCAGGATCAGTTCCTGTGGATTGGAGGGTAGCTAATGTTATCCCACTTTTTAAGAAAGGCGGGAGAGAGAAAACAGGGAATTATAGACCAGTTAGCCTGACATCGGTGGTGGGGAAGATGCTGGTGTCAATTATAAAAGATGAAATAGCCACACATTTGGATATCAGTAACAGGATCGGACTGAGTCAGCATGGATCTACGAAGGGGAAATCATGCTTGACTAATCTTCTGGAATTTTTTGCAGATGTAACTAGGAAAATGGACAAGGGAGAGACAGTGAATGTAGTGTACCTCAAGTGTTCAAATGAGTTTATTGTCATGTGTCCCTGATAAGACAATGAAATTCTTGCTTTGCTTCAGCACACAGAACATAGTAGGCATTTACTACAAAACAGATCAGTGTGTCCATATACCATAATATAAATATATACACACATGAATAAATAAACTGATAAAGTGCAAATAACAGATAATGGGTTATTAATAATCAGAGTTTTGTCCGAGCCAGGTTTAATAGCCTGATGGCTGTGGGAAAGTAGCTATTCCTGAACCTGGTTGTTGCAGTCTTCAACAACCAGGACTTTAACCTGGACTTTCAGAAAGCATTTGATAAGGTCCCACATAGGAGATTAGTGGGCAAAATTAGGGCACATGGTATTGCGGGTAGACTGCTGACATGGATAGAGAATTGGTTGGCAGACAGGAAACAAAGAGTAGGGATTAACGGGTCCCTTTCAGAATGGCAGGCAGTGATTAGTGGGGTACCTCAAGGCTCGGTGCTGGGACCGCAGCTATTTACAATATACATAAATGATTTGGATGAAGGGATTCAAAGTAACATTAGCGAATTTGCAGATGACACAAAGCTGGGTGGCAGTGTGAACTGTGAGAAGGATACTATGAGAATGCAGGGTGACTTGGACAGGTTGGGGAAGTGGGCAGATGCATGGCAGATGAAGTTTAATGCGGATAAATGTCAGGTTATCCACTTTGGTAGCAAAAACAGGAAGGCAGATTACTATCTAAATGGCTTCAAGTTGGGAAAAGGGGAAGTACAATGGGATTTGGGGGTCCTTGTTCATCAGTCTATGAAAGTAAGCATGCCGGTACAACAGGCAGTGAAAAAAACGAATGGCATGTTGGCCTTTATAACAAGAGGAATCGAATATATGAGCAATGGGGTCCTTCTGCAGTTGTACAGGGCCCTGGAGTATTGTGTGCAGTTTTGGTCCCCTAATTTGAGGAAAGCCATTCTTGCTATTGAGAGAGTGCAGCGTAGGTTTACAAGGTTAATTCCCGGGATGGCGGGACTGTCATATGCTGAGAGAATGGAGCAGCTGGGCTTGTACACTCTGGAGTTTAGAAGGATGAGAGGCGATATCATTGAAACATATAAGATTGTTAAGGGTTTGGACATGCTAGAGGCAGGAAACATGCTCCCGATGTTGGGGGAGACCAGACCAGGGGCCACAGTTTAAGAATAAGGAGTAAGCCATTTAGAACGGAGACGTGGAAACACCTTTTCTCACAGAGAGTTGTGAGTGTGGAATTCTCTGCCTCAGAGGGCGGTGGCGACAGGTTCTCTGGATGCTTTCAAGAGAGCTAGATAGGGTTCTTAAAAATAGCGGAGTCAGGGGATATGGGGAGAAGGCAGGACGGGGTTCTGATTGGGGATGATCAGCCATGATCACATTGAATGGCGGTGCTGGATTGAAGGGCCGAATGGCCTCTTCCTGCACCTATTGTCTATTGCCTATTGTCTATAACAATATTAAGTACATGGTTTACAGTTGTTGCATGCAATATTCCTTTATTTGATTCAAGAATCTGAAATTTATTTACAAACATCTTTACATTGTAAACAGGGGATTCTTGTCATTCTTAAAATGCAGATTAATGAAAACAAATTTAGTTTAATCCAATGTGGACCATACTTTTGGCAAATGTACAATTTTTATCCTGCCCTAGTTTTTTTAAGTTGAACAATATTGTTGCAAAAATGTTTCTAAGGCACTTCAGTATAAAATATGATACTGCTGTTGAATGCTGATTGATTGCTTTTCATCCTCTTCCCAATGCACCACCTGGCAATCTATTATTGCCTTTCTTATGAATTAAATCATCAATAGATTTATGCGTTGTCAGATTAAGAGTTGATTGATTTTGAAGTTTCAATTTTTTTGAAAGCTTCAAAGATATCCTTCCTTTGCATAGAATTGTGAACTCACTAACAGGTGAATTTCAGAGTTAAGACATATTCCCATAATTTTCTAAAGGAGTTGCAATTCTCAGAAGTTATTTTGTAATAATAATCACTGATAATTTGTCCCCAAACTCTTTCTTGAAAATTGTTCAGACGCTGAGGATGTAAAGAATACCAGTTAACTCAAAACGTAGAAAGAGCATTCTGGATAATGCTTAGACAATAAACCACACAAACATTTCAGGCTGTATAAGGCAACAAGAACGCAACTGAATTAATTTGAAGCAACTTCAACAAATTGATGCAATATCTATAACATGGTGAAAAATCCTTTTGTGCCCTTACCAATCTGACCCAAACAACAATGCAACACTAAGCTAAAGTATTACAATTGAAAATTGATTGCTTGGTCCTAGAGATAGGCTTTGCAAAATACCTGAGTTTAGCGCTCAACCAACTGAAAGCATGGTTGCAAAGAGTAAGATAATTAAAATCACTAAAGTCCAAAATTAGAGTAATTCAGTGGTCTTGGAGCATCATACAGCTGGAAAACATTCCAGAGGTAGAGAGGATTAAGGATATGGGGAAAACAGCAAACCATCATAAAACATTTAAAATCAAGGCAGAAGAGACCAAAACTGTTGGAAGGACTCAGCAGGCCTAACAGCATTCTTGTAGGCAGAAATATAGTCAACATTATGGGTGGAGACCCTGCATCAGAACTGAAGTATGTGGAGGGAAGATGCCATTATATAAAGGTGAGAGCAAGGGATGAAACAGAGGCTGGTAGATCATGAGCTATGGTACCCTGTCTTGGTGAGAACGTTGTCAAAGAGCAGAAGGCAGTCAAAATGACAGAGGGAGAATCATGGTTCACTTCCTCTTTTTAATTGGAATTTTAAGTCCAGACTTTCCACCAAAATGTCGGCCATACTCTGCTTCCCTCAGATGCCAATTCACCTGCTGAATTCTTCGAGCAATTTGTTTTTTGCTCCAGATTCCAGCATCCGCAGTCTCATGTCTCCGTTTGACTGTGAACTCCCATCTTGGCAAGCGCACTTTGAAAAAGTTCTTCTATCATCGATAGGAGTTATGTGGGCCCTCTATTTTTTTTGTTTCAACTGCTCTTGAATTATATTCTCACCAAAACTCTGCACTCTACCTCAGCACATCGGTTTCACCCCTCTCTTCACATTCTATATTCCGGTTATCTCCCCTTTACACTCCCAATCCTGTTGCAGATCTCAACACAAAATGTCAACCATCCCCTTGCTTCCACAGAGGGTGCTTGATCAGCTGTTTTTTCCCCAGCAGTTTGTTTGATTGAAATTGAGCCACGGCTGGCTGGAAAGCAATGTAGGTCAGCAAACGTAACAGGTGATGAGTGCCTGGACATGGTGCAAGATAAAATATAGGTAGCAATATTTCAGATGAACCAAACTTCTATTTAACTTGTAGTGAATATTTTCAAAGCATTGTTAGAGCCACAAACAATGCTATTGCCTAGAAATAATTGCACTTTTTCTAAACTTGTTCTGTGGAGATAAGGTGAAGCTTAAAAACTGTCGAAACTAAGATATATCTACATCATTGAATCCCAGCTACTAATGGTGAAGCTATTTCAAAAGCCAATCAACTGGTTCCACAAACAGTCATCCCAATGCAACCAATGTTTGTTTTTATTAATACCAAAGAAAAGTAATGGTCAACACCCTGTGAAAAAAATACTAATCTAAAACTTTAAGACATCCTCTATTTAGAAAGGCAATGGTGCATAGAAGATAGACATAAAATGCTGGAGTAACTCAGCGGGTTTGGCAGCATCTCTGGAGAAAATGATTAGGTGACATTTCCAGTTGAGACCCTTCTTCAGACTGAGAGTCAGAGGATTGGGAAACTAGGGTATGAAAAGGTACAGAACAAATCAGAGGATCTCGACCCGAAACGTCACCTTTTCCTTTTCTCCAGAGATGCTGCCTGACTCACTGAGTTACTCCAGCATTTTGTGTCTATCTTCAGTGTAAACCAGCATCTGCAGTTCCTTCCCACACAATGGTGCATATAAATCCTGTTAACCAAGGGGAGTACCAGCCTGTACATCAGAAGAAAATAATTTTACCTAGGAATTTTAGAAAATACAATGGAGGAAGATGTTTTGGTGCAAATGTCCATATATGTAAGTGTCAATTCCTCTGTAAGAAATGCCTAACACATTGTTGATTTTTGATCGGTTATTTGCAAACCTTTTGAGTTATGATTTATGGAATGAGAAAATGGGTGCAGTGTCATAAAATAGTGTGATATGTGAAGTCTGGCACAGAGGAAATGCATTGTGACAGGTTGGATATGTGTGTGCTAAAATGTAATTATATTTTGTGGTATTAATAGATTCAGAATTCAAGCATTAGAATATGCAAAAGTAGTGTATCTTGAAAAGTTAATCACAGAGAGCAGAAAATCCTCTGCTTAAGACATAAGAATAATGGAAGAGATTATTATCATCCCTTACATGATGCTGAGGATGATCTGAGGATAAGGAGGAGTGAAGCGGCACAATGACAAATCTGATAGATCTTGTCAAACAATATTTTATTCTCAGGGGCAGTTAAAACAAAAATCAAATCATTTTATACTAGAGTCAGAATTTAAAATGACTCTGCATCAAAATTCAAGGAAGGATGATACTTGCATGCTACTGTTTGTATTGATTTGACCAACCCCGATTAAAACAAAATCACAAAGACTGGGGAAGTGCACACATGTACAGATTGCAGGCTTTGCCTCCCACACAATGATGATTATGTTCATTCAACACTTCTGTTTAGGCGGAAAAGCAGGAATCTTAAGGAGAAGAGATAATTTTCATGACTCTCTTCAGAACATCAACAAATGTGTGATTCATGCCAGGAAATGTGCAAAAGTGAAGGAAATGGTAGAATGGACAAATACCTGGCAACCATTAAATGGTGCAGAGTATTGCATGCGCCTGCTGCACCTTGGTAAATCATCTCTGCCTGGCAATTCTATCTTGTATTAACATCCACTCACTTAATTAGCAATTAAAAATCTGTTAGCTAAGCATCAGTATAATGATTTAGAACCTCCTTCAATGTGTACTACTTGCAATCATCTGCCAAGAAATCACATAAGCAAGAACTGTTATCATTTAGAAGTGCAAAGATTCCAAATACATTTATAAATAGCCAATGCACAAACGAAACAGGCGATAACCTAATGAGAATTTTACAAGTATGTTCCGTAAAAGATTAGTTATTGGAACAGGGGTTTCATCATTTCCACATTTTTCATTTATTCCAAATATTAGAGCACATCGCAATTCCACCCTGGCACCATTCCCAACCCTCAACCTCCACCTGTGAATTTCCTCTCCACTGTAGAGAGAACGTTCAATTGTACAGTTTAAAAACAAAGTTAAATACAAAGGTACAAAGGGCATTTATTATCACATACACCAAATGGTGCAGTGAAATTTGACTTGCCACATGAAATTGAAATACCAAATTAATCTTTGTAAAATTATTTTGTTTACCGCTCTATGAAATATATGGCTTAGATAACCCATCATGTGGCATAGATTTCCTTGTCACAACCTATAAAAGCAAAATTTCCTATGCAAGTTTTTCCTTGTTCAGGCATGGGAGTCCATCTCCTCTGGCAGTGAGACAGAAATTGAATGCAAATTTTAGCCTCGGAGGAGTTGTTTTTGAAGCCAGTGGATATGATAGCATTACATATAGACTCAAGATTATTACGATAGTGAGCTATTAGATAATTGACTCACCTGTGTAGCATTGCATTATGGGACATATTTTTTATTAATTATATCACTGCTTTGAGCTTAGTTTAGATTATTTAACATTAGGAAATTACTGTGCAACTATGATGCAACACTGACTTGCAATCTATTATACATTGTAAGCGCAGTAGAGAAAAACTATCAATATTATACAAGAGAATTACTTCTGGCCAAAATCAGTAATTAATTTCATTCCATGAATTACTCTGATTCTTACTTTCTCAGTCTTGGAGTAACAGGCAGTTAATAGGTCTTATCAGGCCGCCAAGAAGCTAATCGGTCATGAGTATTTCAGAATGAGAATTGAGCTCTAAGATCTCAAAATAGTATTTCCATCGATGCAAAATCCAAACTAACAGAATTTTGATCCAGTAACACAACGTACACCAACTTAAACATAACATAATCAGGAATTATCCCATGAGTTTATTATACGGAGGGTTGTAGGGTTCTCCCAGTATCCTGGTCAAATACTTATACATCAATCAATGCCACTAATCAGATTATCCATTCACTTTTAATATTTGTGGTCTTGCTTTTAAAAGTGGCAATACTATTTTAAATGTGGTGGGGACAGGCAGCATCAGGAGATGGAAAATGTCTTTGGATCTTTTCTTGAAGATCAAGAATGCAGCTCTGAGGGGAAAAAAGCTTGTAAATATTATTAAATCCTTCACATCAACTACCTGCACCTGTGTGGTATCTGCATTAAGTAGAAAGGAACCCAGTGGAATAGAGCCCATCTCTAGAGAGTACTAATTCTCCAAATAACTACATTTTAAATTTGATGCATGATTGAATTTTAAGGATTGTTCAGTTATTAAGTTTAGCTAGGTTGTATTTAGAAATCAGCTTAACATGAACAATAAAACAGAATGCTGGAGGAACTCAGCACACTCTTCTTTAATTCCAACCCGAAATGTCATTGTCCATTTCCCACCACAGATGCTGCCTGGCCCACTGTGACAAGACCATGCTCCAGACATTTTATCAAGGGAGATTTTTCATCCCCAACCTTTTTGATTTTGTCTTTTCTGGGCTTGACACAGAAGTTACCCAGAAGGATGAATGGGTTTCCTTTTAGGATCTTGGCAGAGATTTTTCTAAGATCAGTGTTGAAGCCTCCTTGAGCTGCTGACAAAATTGAGAATTAAAATAATGACAATTGCATTCAAGTCCCGTGTTAATGAGCTAAAAATGCACAAGGCATTCACTTGAGGGCCTGTCCCACTTACGTGTCCTTGGCATGCAAATTACGCAACCTCGTGGTCACGTGAGGCACACGGGCATCGTATGGCTGCGCAGGGCCAGCCCCACTGAGAAGCGCGGAGGGGTATGTAGTTGTGCGCAACATCGCGTGGGGCTCCGAAGTTTTTGTAACAAATGAAATCTTCGCACGCCAACGGCCTGTCGCGGAACAGATGGCCAAAGTGGGAGAGGCCCAAGACCCTGGTGTGACACAACGTGTCACCTTCAACAGCAGCAGAAACAGGCAAACGATCGCCGAACTCGGCCTGGGGCTCATGGCCGTTGAGGTCCGGATCCGCCCCCACTCTGCTCCCAGAGCAGGGCCAAGAAAATTGAAGATAGACATAAAATGCTGGAGTAACTCAGCGGGACCGGCAGCATCTCTGGAGAGAAGCAATGGGTGACGTTTCGTGTCAAGACCCTTCTTTCAGACTGAAGAGTCTCGACACGAAACATAACCCATTCCTTCTCTCGGGAGATGCTGCCGGTTTACTCCGGCATCTTGCGTCCATCTTCAAATGACGTCACGCGCTCCAGACGGCTGCGCGGTCGACTGAAGTTGACGGGACAGTCGAGGCTCAACGCGACCACGAGGTCGCATAATTAGCATGCCAAGAACACGTAAGTGGGACAGGGGCTTTACTCGACAGGGGAGTAAGTGAGACACTCAATTAACATTCTTCACAGCAACGCTCACGCCATGAAAAACCCCTTGACTCATGTACCCTTCACCGCAGTTTTTGAGCTGACCATCTTTTTTCGATTGCACCTCATTCAGAACACCAATATCCATAGATCTGATTTTATTAGGCCCTGATAATGCACCAATGCTCTGTTGTGCCACTATTGGAACCTATCTAAGTTGGTCCTGCCATTCTGACTTCATGTTGAGGAGTGGAAATTAGCTGAACATGATATATTTTACATTGGATGGCTATTGAATACGTTATCACATGGATTTGACATATTGAGAGGAGGGCCAATGGCAAGGGGGTCAGAGTGTATACATACACATCACCTTGAATAGCTGAAAGTAGCAGACTCAGAATCTTGTACCAAGTATAGAGTAGACTGGATGCTTCATTCAAACCTAACAACAAAAGGATCAAGGCTTTGAGCTGAGATCATTACTTGTGAAACTCTCTCTGAATCTATAACTAAAAGTCTCATCTTGACCACTTCCTGTCTGCGCTGTATATTGATTTTAGAAAAAAACATGTATCGCTATAATTTTTGGCCATCTTACTGACAGTCCGCTGTGGCAGCCCTGAGGATTTTTCCGATCAATGAAAAAAAGTTATGAGTGTTTAAAAAATCTTGCGATCAGCTGATTGGTCCTCTTGCCTGTCAATCACCACGATGAAGATAAATCCCCTTCTGGCGGGGGGGCTGGACTATAAAACCCCGGATGCCTGGTCGTGAGTCAGTCACTCTGGAAGATCGTGAGGGAGAGACCACAACTGTGATTCTAAACTGTAAATCGACTGAACTCTGAGTCTGCAATGTACTTGCAATAAATGATTTGTTAGCCCTTAATGACAATGTAATGAGTTGTTTGGCAATTTGGTGGACTGCACTCTGCTTGAAATGCTATGAAATTGAATTTGGTTGCCTGCACTCTGCCTGAAATGCTATGAAACCGAATTTGGTGACCTGCACTCTGCCTGAAATGCTATGAAACTGAATTTGGTGGCCTGCACTCTGCCTGAAGTACTATGAAACTGAATTTGGTGGCCTGCATTCTGCCTGAAATGCTATGAAACTGAATTTGGTGACCTGCACTCTGCTTGAAATGGAATTTCAAGGAATAGCCATGAGTGAACTGCCAGCCCACCAGCCCCGAGTGACTGAGCTGCCAGCCCACCAGCCCTGAGTGACTGAGGTGCCAGCCCACTAGCCCCGACTAAGCTGCCAGCCCACGAATCCATTCGGCCCACAATGTCTATACTAGCCCTATGAACGGTCATCCTGTGTGCTCGATGTACTGGAGAAGTTCCCGCGAACCGAAGTCCATCTCCTCTTCCAGTCATCTTTGTGTCCTGAGGGTGCCTCCTGCTGCCGACCATGAAGGCGCTGGACGCATTACCCTGGTTCATCTCCCACCGGCCCTGGCTCCCACATCCGATGTCTCCAGCTCTCTCCTGGTTACGCCAATTGCAATTGGAATTGAACACTGTGCAATCAACACCTCACATTCGGACTTCTGCCCTCATAAGAGATGAAAGGTCTTGAATAAGCAGTCAAAGATGTCCGAGGATTCTCTAAAGAAATCTCTAAAGAATTTTAAAAAACTACAAATGCTGAAAATCTGGAATAAAAACTGAAACTGCTGGATATCCATCAGGTCAGGTAGAATTTGTGAAAGAGAAACAATTTATTGGGAAAGATTAATGACTGGAAACATTGACACTCTTTTTCTCCATTGACATTGCCTGACTGAGTATTTCTACCATTTTCTATTTTCGGGAGTGCAATAAAATACAGTAGCTGGGTTGATTGACCTTACAACTATCTTCCCCAGTGCAATGTATGACTCCAGCCAGTGTACCATTCTTCTGTTGGTTCATACTAAAGGACCTGTCCCACTTTTGGCAACCTTATTTCGAGGTCAGGAGACTCTGCGCTCGCCACAAGCTCGCCACATGTTCGTAGGTGGTCTCTGGTTAGTCTCCTTCATGGTCGAGAGGAGTTCCCGCATGGCGGTAACTATTCGCGGCCTCAGTATGGTCGCGCAAAATTTTTCAACATGTTGAAAAATTGGTTGCCATGGAGAAAATCGATACTTTTGAAGTCGTAGTGCAATGGTAGTGGGGTCGCCATGTCGTTGTAGGGAGTCGAGGTAGCCTCAGGTAGTTTTAGTTAATCTCCTTTGCTGACCGGGCATTTTAATTGGCTCATTGGGGGGAAAAAAACGTACGCACTAGTTTTCAGAACCAAGGAAAACCAACCAGTAAAGTTAAATGCCCGCTAAACTTCATAGCTGTGTATCTCTGGCTTATTAAAAGTTGTCTGGCTTCTTAAAAGTGTCTCCACTCCTTCTCCCCCACTTCTCCCCTCCCCCCTGGGCAGCTTTTCACATTGTGTCCTACCTACTCACCAATCTAGTCATGATCGACAATACACAACATATGGACTTTATCCATATTGTTTGTAAAAATTATGTGGAATATAACAGGTTAATTTCGTAGGCCATAGTAGTTCATGATACTGGAAGGAGAAAAATCTAAGGCAGAGCCGGAAGTTACGACATTTCAGACATTTTCGTAGTTCTAATACAGCCCAGATAGAAAAAACTAAACTAAAAGCAAAAGTCCCCCCACCCACGCAAAGCTCGAAACTGACAAGTAGGCAGTCAGTACGCTATCTAACCCCTCCCCAAGCCCCATCTCTTTCTCGTGGCAGCTCCAAAAGTATATTTACCACTCAATAGCCAAAACAAATTAATATTATGGATAAAAGTACATGCAAGCTGTGAAAAACAAGAACTGCTTCACATTACCATATAACCATATAACAATTACAGCACGGAAACAGGCCATCTTGGCCCTACAAGTCCGTGCCGAACAACTTTTTTTCCCTTAGTCCCACCTGCCTGCACTCATACCATAACCCTCCATTCCCTTCTCATCCATATGCCTATCCAATTTATTTTTAAATGATACCAATGAACCTGCCTCCACCACTTCCACTGGAAGCTCATTCCACACCGCTACCACTCTCTGAGTAAAGAAGTTCCCCCTCATATTACCCCTAAACTTCTGTCCCTTAATTCTGAAATCATGTCCTCTTGTTTGAATCTTCCCTATTCTCAAAGGGAAAAGCTTGTCCACATCAACTCTGTCTATCCCTCTCATCATTTTAAAGACCTCTATCAAGTCCCCCCTTAACCTTCTGCGCGCCAGAGAATAAAGACCTAACTTATTCAACATTCACATTGTTTGTCCAAGGACAGGAAGAGAAACCCTTCGGAAGACATTTTGAGTGGAAGAGCTAACAAAGAAGATCTTACAGTTAATGTATAATATCATCACATTAACATCCCCAAAACAAACAAAAAAAAAAACAGAAGGAAAGAAAAAAAAGAAATTAACAGCATCTTAGAGAACTTAAAAGTTATGATTTGATACCATCATACTAATATTCTAAAAAGTAATTAAAAAATAGCTCATTCGGTTAAATTCTTAGTCATTTACAAAGCGTTGTATTGTCAAATTAGGAGCAATAAATCTCCGATTGTAATTCAGTCAGCTCTCCGTCGCGTCTTCGGGGGGGGGGGGGGGGAACACACAGGGGAACACACATTAATCAATGTCCACCCCCAGTCCCAGCGATTTCGGGATACTACTAAACTACTCAATAAATTGTAAGTTCAAGAGATTCCAGCAGGATTTTAATAAGAAAGCTGGAAGCGTCTTGCGGATTGTTAAATAATCGGCTGTTACCATCAGGAAGTCGTAATCGCAGTCTGGCTGGGTAGAGCAGAGTAGGGCGTAGCTGCTTCTTAAATAACTCAGACGCACGTCATCTATCTGTTACCCATCTTACTTGGTGTGGTTATTTGATCCCTATAGCCAGCAGATCAATGGCAAAAGAATCAAGCCCACCTCAGAATTAGTAGACGCAAAATGCTGGAGTAACTCAGCGGGACAGACAGCATCACTGGAGAGAAGAAATGGGTGACGTTTCGGTCGAGACCCTTCTTCAAACTTTTTTTTCCTGCACACATTGTCCACTCCACTGTTTCTGTCCTATCCACCTCAGAAATGCTTTGGCAGTTATCTAACCCACACACCTGCACTTTTTGGCTAAAATTAGACTAAATGACTGAATAACACTAATATTCACAAGCACTGAAAAACAATTAAAACTAATTAAATTAAATGTTTAACAATTTGTAATTATTTTTTTTAATAATTAACTATTAAAACAATACATATTAACTATATTAATTAAGTAAATTAATTCATAAGGACACATTATCCGAATCCATTCTTTCTCAGAGCTGTTTCTCCATCATGAAATGAATGCAATTAAACCTGTGTTAACTCTAACATGGCAGGGGTTTAGTTGGTACATCCTATATGTAACTGCACGTTGGTGATCTGTTGTTGAACACTGTGACATTGCCAATATCAAAGCATAGTTGGAATAACCACAACAAGATATTTCAAAAGTTTTGGGACTTCAACAAATTTCAGATTGTCAGACTGGTCTTCCCCCCAAAAAAGTGTTACCATTTCCCTACTGTCACACTACAATTATTAAGAATGAGAGCAGGGAAAGTACTTACCTATTTTCTGCAATTGTCCAAGTGCTCTCGCTATGGTCAACTGAGGAGAACAACTGGCCCTCTATGAAACCAACTTGGTCTTTTACTCCAACTTGCAAGTGATCTGGTGACAACTGGAACTCTATGTTCTGTTTTGTTGTGTTTTCTGGAAGCTGAATATTTATAGTCAGGTCATCATTCGTCTGCTGCCAATAATATACTGGTTCTGTGGAATTAAAATCCCATTTTTTACCATAACTAAACAAGGCAAAGCACAATCAATCTCCCAAACCTCCTGCAATGCTTTCCTATAAATGTTTTTAATCTTGAATGTATTATTTCATAGTATTAAGGCTCCAGTCTACTGTGCAGTGCTACATGTAAAAGCTCCTGTGCATACACAGATTACATACATTAGCTTAGAGGATTTCTCCAAATACCTGTACTGAAGATACTCAGGGGTAGGTACTGAATTTTAAAGTTGTACCAGACCAAGTGCTGGGTCTTTTCCCCCCAACGTGCGGTTGAGGGGGTAGCGGCGGCGTCACACACATTAACCACCCCCCCATGCCCAGGGAGGGGGAGAGGGGTTAGGGAGAGAGAGGGAGGGGGAGAGGGAGGGAGGGGAGTGGGGGGGGGGGGGACAAGGAGGTGGGGACAGGGAGGGCGGCGACAGGAAGGGTGGGGGACAGGGAGGGGGGGGACAGGAAGGGGGGGCAGGAAGGGGGGGGGAAAAGGGGGGGGGAGACGGGAAGGGGGGGGAGACAGGAAGGGGGGGGGGGGGAGACAGGAAGGGGGGGAGACAGGAAGGGGGGGAGACAGGAAGGGGGGGGGAGACAGGAAGGGGGGGAGACAGGAAGGGGGGGGAGACAGGAACAGGGGGGGGGAGACAGGAAGGGGGGGGGGAGACAGGACAGGAAGGGGGGGGGGAGACAGGAAGGGGGGGGAGACAGGAAGGGGGGGACAGGAAGGGGGGGGGGCAGGAAGGGGGGGACAGGGGAAGGGGGGGAGGGGACAGGAAGGGGGGGAGGGGACAGGAAGGGGGGGGGGGGGGGGACAGGAAGGGGGGGGGGGACAGGGGGGGGGGAGACAGGAAGGGGGGGAGACAGGAAGGGGAGGGGGACAGGGGAGGGAGACAGGAAGGAGGCAGGGGGAGACAGGAAGGGGGGGGAGGGACAGGAAGGGGGGGGAGACAGGAAGGGGGAGGAGACAGGAAGGGGGGGGGAGACAGGAAGGGGGGGGACAGGGAAGGGGGGGGACAGGAAGGGGGGGGGACAGGAGGGGGGGGGGAAGGGGGGAGACAGGGGGGGGGGAACAGGAGGGGGGGGGGGGAGGGGACAGGAAGGGGGGGGGGGACAGGAAGGGGGGGAGACAGGAAAGGGGGGGGAGAGACAGGAAGGGGGGGGGGGAGACAGGAAGGGGGGGGGAGACAGGAAGGGGGGGGGGGGGGGAGACAGGAAGGGGGGGAGACAGGAAGGGGGGGAGACAGGAAGGGGGGGGGGAGACAGGAAGGGGGGGAGACAGGACAGGAAGGGGGGGGAGACAGGAAGGGGGGGGGGAGACAGGAAGGGGGGGGGAGACAGGAAGGGGGGGGAGACAGGAGGGGGGGGGGGGGAGACAGGAAGGGGGGGGGGGGGACAGGAAGGGGGGGGGACAGAAGGGGGGGAAGGAAGGGGGGGGGGCAGGAAGGGGGGGGGGACAGGAAGGGGGGGGGGAGGGGGACAGGGGGGGGGGGGGGGGGGGGGGGGGGAGACAGGAAAGGGGGGGGGGGACAGGAAGGAAGGGGGGGGGACAGGACAGGGGGGGGGGGAAGGAAGGGGGGGGGGACAGGAAGGGGGGGGGACAGGAAGGGGGGGGGAGGACAGGAAGGGGGGGGAGGACAGGAAGGGGGGACCAGGCGGGGAGGGGGGGGGGACAGGATGGGGGGGGGGGGACAGGAAGGGGGGGGGGGACAGGAAGGGGGGGACAGGAAGGGGGGGGGAAGGACAGGAAGGGGGGGAACAGGACAGGAAGGGGGGGGACCAGGGGGGGGGACAGGGGGGGGGACAGGAAGGGGGGGGACAGGAAGGGGGGGGGGGACAGGAAGGGGGGAGACAGGAAGGGGGGGAGACAGGAAGGGGGGGGGGGACAGGAAGGGGGGGGACAGGAAGGGGGGGGCAGGAGGGGGGGGACAGGAAGGGGGGGACAGGAAGGGGGGGGCAGGAAGGGGGGGGGGCAGGGGGGGGGGGGCAGGAAGGGGGGGACAGGAAGGGGGGGGGGGAATGGGGGGGACGGGAAGGGGGGGGAAGGAAGGGGGGGGGAAGGGGGGACAGGGAGGGGGGGATATTAAGGGGGGGGACAGGAAGGGGGGAACGGCCTCGCTGGGCTCCAAAAATCTTGCACTGTCCGAAAATCTTGAGCACCAACGGCCTGTCGGCCCACAGGCACATTGAGGGCGTACGCAGCGTCTCGACGTTGTACGCAGTGTCTTGACGTCGTACGCAATTTCTTGACGGCGTACGCCTAGCGCGTGGCGTCGCGCGATGACGTCACCGCCCGGCGTGCCGTTGCGTGATGACATCACCGCCCGACGCAGTGCGACGTCCAAATTCAGTCGGCCCGCCTCCTGCCCAGCTGATTGGTGAGTATGATGTCGGGACCATACCCTCCGCGGTTCGAATTGGGACTGGCCCCGCGCAGCCGTCCTCCTCAAAGGAGCACGTTTGGTCGCGAGGCTCGCGGGGGGTTGGAGCGGGCGGGCGTAGGAGTGCAGATGTGGGAGACGTGGCACGAGCGTACCTGGAGCGAGCGGGGGGGGAGTGGAGGGGAGGGGTGCCGGGCTGCCAAATGAAGAGAGAGAAGCGGCTTGGATTGGTCGGCATGTGGGCATTGTGATGTCAGCAGCTGTAAGAGCCGTTCTGATCTTAAAAATTTAGTTTTGTTTGAGTTTTGTGATCAATTTTACTCAAAATCTGGGGAAATAATTGACCAAGGTGTGGATGTGCGAATGTAAAAGTAAAATCGCTAGCGAAATGGTAAAAATGCCGGCGCTTTTGCGTCTGGTTTGTGTGGAGTAACGAATCAAATGCAAAAAATGCCGTATACCCACACACCCACAGAGTTTTAAAAGTATATAGATACGTAGGAAGGAACTGCAGATGTTGGCTTACACTGAAGGTAGACACAAAATGCTGGAGTAACTCAGCAGGACAGGCAGTATCTCTGGAGAGTAGGAATAGCTGACATTTTGGGACATTTCAGACTTCAGAGTCTGAAGAACATCACCCATTCCTTCTCTCCAGAGATGCTGTCTATTCCGCTAAGTTACTCCAGCATTTTGTGTCTATCTTTAAAGTTATATGATTTGGCCCAAATAAAATCAAGTGCATAACTCTTGAATGTTATCTCAGCTGCACTAGTTTAATTCATTACTTTTAATTTCAATTTAATCTGACCTATTGTAAATATATATAATGTGTTCATATCTTGCAAATCTTTGCAGAATTTTTCATACCGTTAATTTCAAAATTTCCTAGTTCTCCAACAAGAATTATTAAAGAGAATGTTAAACAAGCATAGTTACCAGAGCTTCCCTACAAAGAGCATCCCTGTTGTTTTCTGAATTACAATTATTTAGCAGCACCGAGAAATAGATTAGACAATAGACAATAGGTGCAGAAGTAGGCCATGTGGCCCTTCGAGCCAGCACCGCCATTCAATGTGATCATGGCTGATCATCCCCAATCGGTACCCCGTTCCTGCCTTCTCCCCATATCCTGACTCCGCTATTATTAAGAGCTCTATCTAGCTCTCTCTTGAAAGCATCCAGAGAACCAGCCTACACCGCCCTCTGAGGCAGAGAATTCCACAGACTCACCACTCTCTGTGAGAAAATGTGTTTCCTCGTCTGTTCTCAATGGCTTATTCCTTATTCTTAAACTGTGGCCCCTGGTTCTGGACTCCCCCAACATCGGGAACATGTTTCCTGCCTCTAACGTGTCCAAACCCTTAACAATCTTATATGTTTCAATGATTCCCTCTCATCCTTCTAAACTCCAGAGTGTACAAGCCCAGCTGCTCCATTCTCTCAGCATATGAGAGTCCCGCAATCCCAGGAATTAATCTTGTAAACCTACGCTGCACTCCCTCAATAGCAAGAATGTCCTTCCTCAAATTAGGGGACCAAAACTGCACACAATACTCTAGGTGTGGTCTCACTAGGGCTCTGTACAACTGCAGAAGGACCTCTTTGCTCCTATATTCGACTACTCTTGTTATAAAGGCCAACATGCCATTCGTTTTCTTCACTGCCTGCTGTACCTGCATGCTTACTTTCATAAACTGATGAACAAGGACCCCCAGATCCCGTTGTACTTCCCCTTTTCCCAACTTGACGCCATTTAGATAGTAATCTGCCTTCCTGTTTTTGCTACCAAAGTGGATAACCTGACATTTATCCGCATTAAACTTCATCTGCCATGCATCTGCCCACTTCCCCAACCTGTCCAAGTCACCCTGCATTCTCATAGCATCCTCCTCACAGTTCACACTGCCACCCAGATTTGTGTCATCTGCAAATTTGCTAATGTTCCTTTTAATCCCTTCATCCAAATCATTGATGTATATTGTAAATAGCTGCAGTCCCAGCACCGAGCCTTGCGGTACCCCACTAGTCACTGCCTGCCATTCTGAAAGGGACCCGTTAATCCCTACTCTTTGTTTCCTGTCAGCACTCTACCCCCAATGTGCCCTAATTTTGCCCACTAATCTCCTTTGTGAGACCTTATCAAATGCTTTCTAAAAGTCCAGGTACACTACATCCACTGGCTCTCCCTTGTCCATTTCCCTAGTTACATCTTCAAAAAATCCCAGTAGATTAGTCAAGCATGATTTCCCCTTCATAAATCCATGCTGACTCGGACCGATCCTGTTACTGTTATCCAAATGTTGGGCTATCTCATCTTTTATAATTGACTACAGCATCTTCCCCACCACCGATGTCAGGATAACTGGTCTATAATTCCCTGTTTTCTCTCTCCCGCCTTTCTGAAAAAGTGGGATAACATTAGCTACCCTCCAATCCACAGGAACTGATCCCGAGTCTATAAAATTATCACCAATGCATCCACGATTTCCAGAGCCACTTCCTTAAGTACCCTGGGATGCAGACCATCAGGCCCTGGGGATTTATCAGCCTTCAGTCCCAATTACAGTCCCAATTACAGATTACAGTAGACAACTATTAAATCATTGCAATAGTTTCACTGAATTAATGAATTTTGACAGTCACTCTCAAATCTTCAATCTCAATCTCAATCTCAAAGCACTTTATTCGTCCCCGAGGGGCAATTTAAAAAGGCGCATTACAGTAGCTTTTTTTAAAAGGGACACAATCAACAAACATAAGCAGCACGCATACTGCACAATCAACCAGCACACGCATTTCACAGACACACTGCACAATCACACATCAACATTCAACACATAGCAATAGTTTTAAAGTGCTTCCTAAGTGCTTCAATTAAAAAGTGCATATGGAAGGTAATTTCATTTCATATGTTCACGATATGTTCAATGTTCATATGTTCAAATCTTCAAACTACAGGTGCACAACCTTTTATTCGAAGATCCAAATAACGAAAACCTCCGAATAGCGACATTTTTTCAGTCCTAGAAAAAAGGTCCTTGAAAACGTTCACGGAGGGTGGCCCGCAGAAGTGACAGCGGAACCTCCGGTCGGTCCTCGAAGAAAGGGGAACTAAATCCCCATTCATAAAAGAGAAGGTAAGGGTATATTGCGCGGGAGGGTTAATAATTGACAATATGCTGCTGTCTGCCCGCTGAGTTAAAAAGTTCCCACGGTAGACTCACGATACACAGTGTATCGTGAGTCTTGCGTGGGAACTTTTTAACTCAGCGTGCAGGCAGCAGCAGATTGTCGCTCCCTTCAGTTTCACCCCACCTACACCCCTCTGCTTCCCGGCCATGTGTGTGACCCCTTCCCTCCCCTCTCCAGCTCCCCGCCCATTGCACCATCGTGGGGGCTTTGCACTGTCTTCACGTCGGCAATGCCAGTCACCGGAGACGTCAGGACCAACGGGACACCGACCCCCAGGCCCACTGCAAGCACGGAGATCCCAGAGACCCACAGCCAGCAGCAGCCCAGCCCCGTTCCAACTCCAGAGGAAAACTGCAAACTAGCGGGAGACATCGGGACCACCAGAAGCCGCTCCCCGATGGGCCGCTACGGCGACAAGTGGCAGTTCGCCCACAGCCCGAGCTGTGCCTCCTCATCGAGACACCGACCCCCAGGCCCACTGCAAGCACGGAGATCCCAGATCAGCAACTCCAGCCCAGCCCCGCTCCAACTCCAGAGGAACACGCTCCCCGTATGGGCAGAAACTGATAGTGCGCAAGGTGCGTCTTGTTCTTGGGGTCGCGCAGCTCGGGCCGTGGGCGAACTGCCACTTGTCGCCGTAGCGGCCCATCGGGGAGCGGATTCCTCTGGAGTTGGGGGTGGGGGCGGTGGGGGGGGAGGGGGAGGGGGGTATTGTGCTGTTTGATCGCCCCCTGCTATCCCAGGGACAGGGAGACAGGACGTTCACCGAGGGCGGCCCGCAGAGGTGACAGTGGAACCTCCGGTCGGTCCTCGACGAAAGGGGAACTAAATCCCCATTCATAAAAGAGAAGGTGAGGGTACATTGCGTGGGAGAGTAGGAATCCCAAGACAAAGTTGAGTGAGCGTTCACCGAGGGTGGCCCGCAGAGGTGACAGCGGAACCTCGGGTCGGTCCTGGAAGAAAGGGGAACTAAATCACCTTCATAAAAGAGAAGTGGAGGGTATATTGCGCGGGAGTGTATATCGCCTACCTGGAAGAAACCAGACATTTTTTCCAGGATGTCGTCTGCACACCAAAGCTCACGTTTGGCGCCTCTGCTGCACACGGATATAAGAGTGTGAAAATGTCGCCTTAGGCCGCCTTAGGGCATGTAGCCCCGCTAGGATGACATGAGTGCGGGAGGTGATTCAATGCTGCGGTCACATTTACAAATTCAGGAATTCATTCAACACACTGCATTTCATACAGACATTTATTCTGCAAGAAAAAACTACGTTGAAGACTCAAACTCGCGACCGAGGAACTGCCGGGATCAAGGCGCAAACTCGCGACCTTGCGGATATGAGCCGGGCACTCTACCACCGAGCCAGCCATTAAAATCTACGCTAAAAAAATTCCATTCCGAAGACCGTCAAATTCCAAATTACGAAAAGTGTCTGGTCCCAAGGCTGTCGGATAAAAGGTTGTGCACCTGTATTATTATTACTTCATTTAACAGCATCAGCATGCTTTAAATCTATGTCATGACTGTATGCATTATGAATGTTTCCCTCATCTGTTAATGAAGCAGTTGTGGTTGTGTAGACTCGTTTCTCACGGCATGAAATCACAGAGCTTTGAAATCTTCAAGGAATCACTCGCGTGTCTCCGAAGTAAAATAATAAGATTAAACGAGAATTTACCAGTTTGAAGTTTGATCTTTATTTTATGAGGAATTACGTTGGTGAGTACGTGCCCTCCACTCCCAACCCTCTCTCACAAAGGTAATCTGGTAGTTCTAGGTTTCTGATCTTACTATGATACGTCAATTACTGTTATCGATGATTTCACACTGCTGCTTTGAAGATTGACGCGCATGCGGACGAGCGAGGCTCTTCACGTACTCACCAACGTAACTCCTCATAAAATAAAAATCAAACTTCAAACTGGTAAGTTCTCGTTTAATCTTACTATTTTGAGGAATGGGTCTGAATACTTATGTAAATGCGATATTTCAGTTATTTATTTTTAATTACTTTGCAAAAATTTCTAAACATCTGTTTTCGCTTTTATATTATGAGGTATTGCCTGTAGATTGATGATTAAAAAAAAGATTTAATCAATTTTAGAATAAGGCTGTAACATGACAAAATGTGGAAAAAGTGAAGGGGTCTGAATACTTTCTGAATGCACTGTATCTGTTGTTGCCGTCTGACCAAATGTTTTCAGCAACTCCAGTGTTTCATTCTTTTCTAAATAATATTGTGGATTTTGCCGACTCAGATAAACTTTATATCTTTGAAAATTAATGTCTTACAGTTCAAATACTTTATTTTCTGAAATGCTCATTAATTAAAATGTTGGAAAATTGAATACTGCTTTAAAATGCATAAATTAAAATTAACTAGAAATATTTAAAATTAATATATTGCTGTCCCCCAAAATGTTCACTGGCGTTGGACAGCAAGCAAGCCAGATTGTACAACCAAGGAAAAAACTGGAAATTTGTACCAAACTTAGTGTTAAGCCTGTGGTAAAGATATTATTGATTATCCCAGCAACAAATGAAAGGGATGAATGTAAAACAAACACTTTGGGTTTTTATCCTAATTATTATTCACCAAGTCCTTCTGGAAAAGCACACATCTTGCTGGTCGAATGATGAACTCCTCTAAAGTAAATAGAGCAGAAGAAAAAAACATCATTGGTTGCAATAATACCAGGCACAAAGGAAGCTGACTATGTCTGTTATGGGCCAATAATTACAGCCCCTGGATATGATGTAGGAGTTACCCCTGAAAGAATCCTTAGTGCAACTATCTTCAATTCCATTATCAATGATCCACATAAGCAGTGTTCATTGACATTTGCAGAATACTCAATTTCTCTAATAATGAAACAGTTCAAGCACAATTTCAGCACAAACTGAGCAACATCCAGAGTTAGGCTGCAATATGGCAAAGAATATTTATGTTTCAAGTGTTCTTGTCAATGGATTTCCAACAATAGAGAATTGAATGATCTCCCCTTAATGTCGCAAATGATAAATCTCCCATCCTAAAGAGGGCATTGAACAGAAACACAACTAATTGCAGACTTACAAATGTCTTGGCTAATGGAATAGAAACATTCATCTCTATTTTTTGGATATGATCCTCACTAACATGTTTGTTGGAGTCTGAGAACTTCACTTGGAGATGTTGCATTCAATTCCCTCGTCCAAATCATTAATATATATTGTAAATAGCTGGGGTCCCAGCACTGAGCCTTGCGGTACCCCACTAGTCACTGCCTGCCATTCTGAAAAAGACCCGTTTACTCCTACTCTTTGCTTCCTGTCTGCCAGCCAGTTCTCTATCCACATCAATACAGAACCCCCAACACCGTGTGCTTTAAGTTTGTATACTAATCTCTTATGTGCGACCTTGTCGAAAGCCTTCTGAAAGTCCAGATATAACACATCCACTGGTTCTCCCTAATCCACTCTACTAGTTACATCTTCGAAAAATTCTATAAGATTCATCAGACATGATTTACCTTTCGTAAATCCATGCTGACTTTGTCCAATGATTTCACCACTTTCCAAATATGCTGCTATCCCATCTTTAATAACTGACTCTAGCAGTTTCCCCACTACCGATGTTAGACTAACTGGTCTGTAATTCCCCGTTTTCTCTCCCCCTCCCTTTTTAAAAAGTGGGGTTACATTAGCTACCCCCCAATCCTCAGGAACTACTCCAGAATCTAAAGAGTTTTGAAAAATTATCACTAATGCATCCACTATTTCTGGGGCTACTTCCTTAAGTACTCTGGGATGCAGCCTATCTGGCCCTGGGGATTTATCGGCCTTTAATCCGTTCAATTTACCTAACACCACTTCCCGGCTAACCTGGATTTCACTCAGTTTTTCCATCTCATTTGACCCACGGTCCCCTGCTATTTCTGGCAGATTATTTATGTCTTCCTTAGTGAAGACAGAACCAAAGTAGTTATTCAATTGGTCTGCCATGTCCTTGTTCCCCATGATCAATTCACATGTTTCTGACTGCAAGGGACCTACATTTGTTTTAACTAATCTTTTTCTCTTCACATATCTATAAACACTTTTGCAGTCAGTTTGTATGTACCCTGCCAGTTTTCTTTCATAATCTATTTTCCCTTTCCCCTTTCTGGCATTCATGCACAATTTGCCTTCAGGCCAACCATTTATTGTTGTTCCTGCAGCTCAGTCTAACAAGTCACAAGCTAATAATTATTTGCTAACTTATTTTGAGATGTCTTAGTATCTAAGGATATTGTTTATTTTATTTCCCTAACCATAGGATGCATCACTCATCTTCAGACAATGAGGTTAAAAAAATAATTAAAGCTAGGTAATTTAGTTGTTTTTGAGTGTGCTAGTTGGGCTTCCTACATTATATATTTATGGCACCAATAAGATATCAGTTGTCCAGTTAATTTTGATAAATGCAGGAGAAAATGCACAGAGAATTTTGGTAGTGTCCAATCTTTTGCTTTTCATTAAATTTCTTCCACTGCAAAGCACCAGAACCTAATATCAATAATTTCTGATATCAGAATAATTCAGAACTTGACAAATAATTTGTAACAGGTAAATTAACTTTGTACTTGCTTATTAAGAGTAACATTACAAATACGTTAATTTGGAAGTGGTTGAAATCCCCTGTGATTGTAGATTTTTGCAAAGTAAATTTTTAAATGCTAAATACTTTGATACATACAGACAACCTGCTTTCTTTCATCCTAAAATAAGCACAGCATCAGTGTGAATCCAAACTAAGAAATTTTTGTGTAACAGTTGATTGGCAGAATTCTGCCAATATTTAGCCATTGAATTAAACATCTTGAAGATGACTCCCTTCAACTGTTTCTCGACATTAATCAGCTAGCATCCACACATTTCACCACCACACAATTCTGCCAGAATCAATTTGCACAAATGACAGTAAAATTTAACTTGCAGCATACCACACCTTAAACTACAAATGCAAATTTGACTTGTACAAAAAGTTGATCTTTGATGCTCATTCAGTACAGAAAAAAAGAACAATTTATTTTTGCTGTTGACATTCTTAATTATCTTGTACTACATGCATCTTCCCAAGATGTCAGAATCAAGTATAGAAATAATTCTAGAGGAAACTCTTAAATTTGAATATCCATCAACGATAATTTAGGCAAACATAAAATAAATAACATACCATGGATACTAATTTATTACGCAAAATTCATTTAAGGTCACCAAAGCTAATAGTTACATGAAAACCCATCCAATGTCTGTCTTCGCCATACCCATTGAAGATAAGCCCAGGTAATTTGAAGGGAGAATTATCATAAAGCAAAATGGCTCAGCATAAGACAGAAGACTGCAGCCATCCACTGAAACATGTTCCTCGCTGAAGTACAGTCTCTCAGGTTTCTTCACGGACCATTCTTCCTATATAAGATTAGAGAATGAGTGGGTGCTCTGAAGTGTGAAATTCCAATCTGAAGTTCTATGCCTCAGGCACACACTCTCTCTGGCATTTCATAACAACACTATTTCTCCCATCACCATTAGTTTATCCTTTTTAGCCTTCAGCTTCATGAAAGACGGAGGGATGCAGCACAATTCATTCCTTGGAATGTTCCTTTGCAAGAAAATTAATTTCATGCAACAGAAATTCATTACAGAGTTTCGAAACAAAAATACTTCCTCAACTCATTCTCAGTAAACTTTCCTCAGTGATGCATTTCTGATTGTGACAATTGCTGTTTAAAAATATTCTTATGGCGGCCTCATTTACTAGAGATGTTTACTTTGCACTGACAATGCAAAGCAATTAAATGCGTAATGGGTTTGGAGCTTCTTATCAAACTTTAAAAGTTGTAAACTCAACCTAGGGGCCACAAAAAAACCCGGATACAAGATAGCAATCCATAAATTTAAAGGTTAAAAGTTGTAAACGCAGCGGCGACTGCCAGGGTTGGGCCGACCTCGGGGGGAAAATGGAAGGATGGCCATTTTGTGCCTTACACAGTGATAAATGCAATCCATAAATTTTAAAGGTATGGCGGGCTTGGCCAGCGTTTTTGTTATTTTTTTTGTCTGGGGTAGTTTTTGTTATTTTATGTTGGGGTGTGTGTGTGTGGGGGGGATTGGGGAGGGGGGGGGGAAACTGAATCTCTCCCTGCACTGGAGACCCGACCTTTTCTCGTCGGGTTTCCATTGGCGTTGAGGCCGCAACGAGGAGCGGCCTCCGACGGGAAGAAGCCAGGGACTTGGAGCCGTCCCGTTTGCCTCGCGGGCTGGCCGAACCGGATGGTGGAGGAGCTGCTGCTGCCAATTGCTGTGCCTTCCACCTGCTGCATGTGATAAATGCTGTGAGTGGATGTTTCGGACGACCCCGCGTGTGGAGGGAGACTGCTTTTCGGGGCTCCTGCAATTGAATTCTGTGTTTTGTGAGCTCCTGGAGCGGGGCCTTCACCGCCCCGCGCGGCTGGAATGGTCGCGGGACTGTACACGCTGCTGGCAAAGTGGCTTCAATGGCCGCGGGCAAACGGGGGCTTTGACTTTGACTCTGACATCGGGGGGGGAGGAATGGAGAATATCCATCACAGTTATGTGAATAAATGTAATTAATGAATGTAAATAAATTTCGTTTGGACCTCCATATGACAATAAATGAAATACCGATAGATAGATAAAATAAATAAATAAATAAATAGAGAATCTATTCAATGGTGAAGAAATGTATGAAAGATAAACACCATTGTGGTGAAGCTTGGCCCACTTGATCTGTCTCTGTACAGTATACTGCATACAATTCTGTGCGGCAAACCACAAATGTAGATATAAACAGAAGCAGCTGGGAACAAATGCATCCGAGGGAAGTCAGCGGCTGCAATGTCGTGAATAGAAAGCAGCAGCCATCTGATCACCAATTTGTTTTCAGCTTCACAAATTGTCTCCATCTTCTCGTTTTTTTCTGAATGATACACATTTAGCTTCAAAGGAATCAAGGGATATGGGGAGAAAGCAGGAACCGAGTACTGATTTTGGATGTTCACCCATGATCATATTGAATGGCGGTGCTGGCTGGTAAGGCCGAATAGGCTACTCATGCACCTATTTTCTATGTTTCTAAATAGTAAGAGAGAAATAACTAATTCCGCTGGCACAAAATCTGACCTTTCTTTTCCCTTGTGTCCATTTTCTGTTCCTCCACTGGCTTCCCATCAATCTGCACGAACATGAAAGGCTTGGCAGAAGCTATCATGAGGCCAGTACCATCCTGTTCCAGAGCTGCATAATGTGGAGCAAGTCTTCCAATCATAGTTCTGTGCCGCAATACTTCACATTTGCTACTCTCTGCAAACACAAAAATACTGTTTCACAGTGTGTAGTCCCATCTTCCCCATGTGCTCAAACTTTCCATGACTGTTCGCAAACATACTCACTCATACCAATATGTTGCTTCCACAGGCTGATATAACTGGAAATAAAACACCACTGGAGAACCAACCCACTCACATAACACTCCTGTGCTTGCTCATCTATGCTGGCTCCTGACTCACCAAACCCTTGATAATAAAACTAATTCTGTGTTTTAATTGCAGCATGGCCTTGATCCCCCCAACTGCTGTAATCTCTTCTAATCCTACAACCACTAAAATTCAAAATTCCTGCAATTGACACCTTCCACATCCCCAGCTCTATTCATCTCATAAGTAGTGCAACCTTTCTAGAATGTATGCCAAATGGGTATTGAAGAAGAATACTACATTATGAATAATGAAACAGTTCAGAATGCTGACTGTGTTTTGGTATACTTCACCCGACAGAGTTTTCAATTATTCTTAACTTTGATTTCATTTTATTCAAAGTATCTGCTAATTTAAATTTATGTTATGCTCTAAAGTACCACTGAAAGTCTGTTGCTTATTTGAAACTATTACCAAATCAAAATTTTCCATCACAACCGATTCCTCACTGGCTGAATACCTTTGTTCACACATTTGATCAACAGCAGGGGTCCTAGTCGGGCCGCTGTCCCTTGCCTGAGGGCAGTACATTCACAAATAGCGTTGTAGCAAAACAGCACACAGATACAAAGATATCTTTGCTCAGATATGTGAAGAGGCATCTGGAAAGTGAATGAAGCAATTCCACAGAAACTTACCATTCTTCCTACTGTTTTGATGAGCTGTTCCATTCACATGCTTAAGTGCACAAAAAACTAGTTTGAATTTCTTTGAAGTTGAATAAACAGAAGTAGATAGCAACCTAGCCAAGTGAAATCGAAGAAATCGGCTGCAAATTATTTCTAGACTTTGAATAATTGCTAATCATTCAGTTTGAATGCCATCCAGCACACTGGCACTTAACATCTGCAGCAACAGATGCTCGTGGCACATAAACATCGGAAAATACAATCCAACACAAAGTGTCAATTTGATAAAAGGATGTACCCCTGGAATAACAAATGATAATTGCTTAATCAATGTTTTCACCTGCAACCAACTCTTGTTTTGATCTTGGAGCTTAATGCATCCGCTCATCAAATCTGCCTGATCTGAAACTAATTGCAAAAATGTATGATACCCAATAAACTCTTTTGTACATTAACAATACCAAGCCACCAAATTTGTCAAGCAGAAGTGAGAAATAAAAATTAAAATTTTAATAGAAATTGTATATGGAAGTATAATTGTAAATAATGAAAGTGAAGAATTTTATTATTTAAGAAGGAACTGCAGATGCTGGAAAATCGAAGGTAGACAAAAATGCTGGAGAAACTCAGCGGGTGAAGCAGCATCTATGGAGCGAAGGAAATACCCTTCTTTAGCCCGAAACGTTGCCTATTTCCTTCGCTCCAAAGAATTTTATAATTTTATTTCTTGGCATTTTGCAGTCTAATAGCAATCATTTTTCATTGCAGTGGGGAAGATATTCTGGACATGAATTCCTAACATTGCCGTGTGCCTTATTGTTTTTCCTCCCAGCATTATTCACTCTTGTCAAGATTTCTTTTAAAATTTGTATTCAATAAGGCTTTCTAAAGTAATCTTCGCAATCATTACCTGTACTTACCAGAAAACTCACAAGAAACGGTTAGCCAATCTATTACTGAGTGAAATCCACTTCCCTCGATGTTAGATTCATCTTTCTCTGCCTTGAGTAAAACAACATCTATTAAGTTTTTATGGTCTTTAGCGTAAGAGTGACTATGAATTATCACAAAGGGTTCCCCAAGATCTTGTTGGAACATTATCTGCAAGAAGAAAAAAAAGATGAGATTTAAACCTTCTCAAAAATGATGCATCACCAAAGTACAAATTTGTTAGAATGGAGTTATTCAAAGTTATTTTCAGACTTTAAAAAAGCATTTGTTCATTGCTTTGATTCGATCCGATAAAGATAAACTTCTCAAGGTACAAAAAGAATCCAATATGAAAATAGTTGCAATATAATGGGCGGGACCCTGTGGTGCAGTGATAGAGTTGTTTCCTCACTGCGCCAGAGACCTGATCCTGACTGTGGGTGAATTGGGTGCTGTTTTGAATTTACATGTTGATAAGGTTCCCTATGGTAGGCTGCTCTGGAATATTAGATCGCATGGGATCCAGGGAGAGCTAGCCAACTAAATAGAGAATTGGCTTCATAGGAAGCACAGGGTGATGGTGGAAGGTTGTTTTATTGGACTCGAGCCCTGTGACTAGCGGTGTGCTTGGAATCAGGTGATTCAGAATAATTAGTAAGTTTGCAGATTACACTAAAGTGGGTGGTATCGTAGAAAATGAAGGTAGTTATCAAAAATTACACTAGGATTGATCAGTTTGGCAAGTGGGATGGGGAATGGAGTTTAATGCGTTTACATGTACGGAATTGCATTCTGGGAAGTTAAGCCAGGGCAGAATCTTCACAGTGAATGGTTGGGCTTTGGGGAGTGTTGTCTAGCAAAGGGTTCTAGGACTGCAGGTATATAGTTCTTTGGAAGTGGCTTCCCAGGTAGATAGGGTGATTAAATAGACTTTTGGTACATTAGCAACATCAGTATAGAAGTTTGGCTGTTATGGAACGGTTGTGCAACGCATTGGTGAGGCCACATTTGTAGTATTGTGTTCAGTTTTGGTCACCCTGCTATAGGAAAGACACTGTTAAACTGGAAAGAGTGCGGAAACGATTTATGAGGATGTTGCCAGGTCTTGACGGCATGAACTACAAGGAGAGGCTGGGCAGGCTAAGATTTTATTCCTTGGAGCACAGGAGGATTAAGGATGATCTCAGAAAGGTGTACAAGATCATGAGGGGAATATATAAAGGGTAAATGCACAATTACCCAGAGTATAGGAATCGAGAATCAGGGAACAAAGATTTAAGATGAGAGAGAAAAGATTTGATTGGAACCTGAGGGGCAACCTATTCACACAAGAAGGTGGTGGGTGGATGGAACAAGCTGCCAAAGAAAGTAATTGAGGCAGGTATTATCTCGATGTTTAAAAGGCAGAAACAAGGAACTGCAGATGCTGGTTTGCAAAAAATGCAGAAGGATACTTCACATTTAGAAGAACCTAGCGAAAGTGTTCAGCAAAACAATCGCTACATCTACACTTGGTCTCACTGAGGTAAAGGAGGCCACATTAAGAGCTTCAAATGCAGTAAATGGAGGAGGTGCACGTGAACCTCTGTCTCAACTGGAAATGCTGTTAGGGTGTCTGGATGGATACAAGTGACGAGGTGGAGGGATAGGTGTTACAGCACCTGCGATTGAAGGAGAATGTACCTGAGGAGGGGTGGTTTGGGTGGGAAGGAATGAATGAACCAAGGAGTTGTAGAGGGAGTGGACTCTGCGAAAAGAGGTGGGGATGGAAAGATGTGACTGGTGGTAGGATCACAGTGGTGGGATTATGTACAATTCTCATTCAACCTCGACAACGGATACTATGGACTACCTATTGTACTCTATAGACTTGTATTTTGGTAATGTTTTTACATTAATGTTCTTTTTTATTGCAGTCTTCTTTTGTAATTCTGTGTGTAATTTACGTTTAATTTATTTTTGCATTTGAGTTTATTTGCCTATGCTGCTGCTGGCAAAATTTTTCATTGTGCCTGTACCTCATCATACTTGTGTAGATTGCAATAAAGTTGAGACAAACTTAAACAATTGTCAAACAATAATGCAGACTGGAAAATTTTATAAATAAGTATTCCATATAACCATATAACATATAACAATTACAGCACGGAAACAGGCCATCTCGACCCTTCTAGTCCGTGCCGAACACATAATCTCCCCTAGTCCCATATACCTGCGCTCAGACCATAACCCTCCATTCCCTTCCCATCCATATAACTATCCAATTTATTTTTAAATGATAAAAACAAACCTGCCTCCACCACCTTCACTGGAAGCTCATTCCACACAGCTACCACTCTCTGAGTAAAGAAGTTCCCCCTCATGTTACCCCTAAACTTCAGTCCCTTAATTCTCATGTCATGTCCCCTTGTTTGAATCTTCCCTACTCTCAGTGGGAAAAGCTTTTCCACGTCAACTCTGTCTATCCCTAGGTCATCTGATTAAATAAACTTAGTTTACCTCCCACTTGTCAGTGTTATTTGGTCCACGGTTGTTCGTTCTGAGGAGGTACAGTTTTCCTGTTCCATCAGATAAGGCTACCCATGTAGGCGATGTAAAATGCATCGAAGCACAGACCAGTGTATCACAAGATTTAATATCTGCTGAGAGTCGGAATACCTCCCTGGGCTTGCTTATTGCTGTATCCTTTGAATAAAAACAGCATTTTTTAAATTCAAGGATCAGTCAAAAAAAAATAGAATCTTTAGAAAATATATACACTCGTAGCAGACACTTTAAGATCCTACATCATATATATGCCTTAAACAACCATTAGAAATTGTAACTAAGGCAATTACAAATACAACAAATGCAGCCAGCAATTTAAACCTAGAATTTAAGAGCATGTAATCATCATACAGGGAAATAAGCACTACAGGACAAAACTACAACATAGAGGTGAGCAAAGGAATTCATGAAAGAATAATTACAGCAACCTTGTGGAAGCTTTAAAATAAACAAAATTGTTGTGTTGGCTGCGTTTGCCAGCTTGGTGTAATTTATAGGATGGAAATGAACACTGAGCAAGGAGTTAGTTCTCTAATGAATCAGTCTACACGGCCAGAACAGAGGTGGAAGCCCTCTTATCTATTACATTGGCTGTAACAGGAAAAGGGTCACCTGGCCGTGAGCTAGACACTGCTTCTAACAAGCTAAACAATGTATGCTTGCACTAAATCTGGCAGCATCCTGGGACCTCTACAGAATGCCTATGGCATCTCTGAGCAGGCAACGATACCATATGATACGATAGAACTTTATTTATCGCAGGAGGGTAATTGATCTGCCAACAGTCATAAAAACCCAAAATACATGAAATAAAAAGACCCTTCAATTAGTTTCACCTACTCCACTGAGACATGTAAACTCTAAAACAAGCACCTTAAAGTTCCAACAGTAATCAGATTTTAATTTCCCACAGTAATCAGAATATTGATCAGGGGAAGCAAATGGGATTATGAAAGGGAAATTAAAGAGATAGATTAAACAATTAGTACTCATTAATTTCTAAAGGAATTAGATTCTACAGTTACATCTGCAATAAAACATCAGGATTGAGAAATTGATAGCCTTTTTACTTCAACCCAAACCCAAACAACCATTTGCAGGCAGAGCTTTTTTACTTCAAACTAACTATATTTTCATTTTCAAACCAAATTAAGAGTACTCACAGTGCTGTAGACATTTGTTCAGTGTCATTCAGAGCTCAGAGTGACAGAGACTAATTGACAGAGCTCCATCTTGCAGACAAATTGAGGCACACTTCCTGGTTTTATAGTCCCTCCCTTCCCCCTGCTGCCAGCGGGGGCAGCAGAGAGAAAGGGGAATTTTGTAAAAACATTAATATCTCTGTCATTTTTCATCGACGGGAAAAAGCCTCGGCACACATGCGGCGGAGGTACTTAGAGAAGAGTGGGAACGGGAACTAATGATAAAAAATTACGAAGGTTACATGGGAAAAGTACTTGATATATATTCACAAATGTTCGATTAATGTAAGACATAATAGAAACATAGAAACATAGAAATTAGGTGCAGGAGTAGGCCATTCGGCCCTTCGAGCCTGCACCACCATTCAATATGATCATGGCTGATCATCCAACTCAGTATCCCGTACCTGCCTTCTCTCCATACCCCCTGATCCCCTTAGCCGCAAGGGCCACATCTAACTCCCTCTTAAATATAGCCAATGAACTGGCCTCAACTACCCTCTGTGGCAGAGTTCCAGAGATTCACCGCTATAATTATATTATTCAAAAACAAGATTGAACAAATTTTATCCAAATATATCCCCCATTTGTGATAAATGTCTATCCCAAAACGCAACTATAACACACTCCATAGTTTCCTGCATAAAACTTTATAGATTTTGGAGTGATATTTTTGAAATATTTACGAAATTATTCAAGATAAGAATGGAACCTAATACTGAAATGATTATATTTGGAGTAATGAAGATGGGAATAAATTGAACACATCTCAAAATTTATTTTTTAACTATGATTTAATAATAGCAAAAAAATTAATACTTAAATTTTGGAAAAATACATTAATACCAACGCTTAAAATGTGGATTGCAAGTATGTTGGACACCGCACATCTTGAGGAAATGCGATTCCTCCTAATGGATAAATCAGACCAATTCATAACGAGTTGGTCTCCATTTGTCGTCTTTTTGGAATCATATGGTGCAACACAATTGTAAAAGCTAACTGTTTCAGGACTGGACGAGGGTTGGTCAAGATCATAAACAATGATCTCCTTACCCTTTTAAAAAAACATTTTTAATGTCTTATTCTCTTTTTTTAATTTTCTTTTTCTCAACTTTCTTCACTCATTCGTCTTTCTTCTTTTTCTTCACACACTATATATCTCACGCTTTTCTATCCTTTACTATCAAATTTATTTTTCTTATTCTAATCTTTCTTTAATATAACAAAAAAAATAAGAAGCTGTACATAAAATGTATTATGAAAATATATATTAGGCACTTTGGTGCCATATGATTGTACTTACTTCTAATAAAATAAAATATAAAAATAAAAATAAAACTGAAATCAGTTATTATTTGCAGTGATCAAGATTGCAACATCATTAAAATAATCAGCAGCAGAACTGTCAGTGGTGCTAAAGGCAGGACTAGTGGTGACAACCAGATAACCTGCCATCAATAAAGGTACATGGTCAGTAGTGTATGGGAAGCTAGGCCAACCACAATGGAGACATTCAGACAGCAGCAGAGCAGTTACACTCCGTGACAGTGAGAGCAGTACAACTGCCCCAACTGTGTTGAACCCGTACCAATTCTCTATTTACCATGCAGAGACGCCTATACATAAGGCATCCTCCCAGAATGTGTGCAACTACTTTACTGTATTCAGTATGATTCGCACCTCTCATCGGCAAGCATGAGATCCGCTTCTCTGGGGCGGCGGGGGGGGGGGGTGAAGAAACTGTCTTTTGCCACTACTATACAGCAGTCTGCGATTGGACAGTGGAGGAACAAGCTGCACAATCCCAAGACAATAGCTGCAGCCTCTGGAAGCCCTATGAACTTAGATGTCACAGTGTCTTGGGAGCGTGGACAGGTGGCACATGTCCTTACTGACATCTTTAACACCTCGCTGAACCAGGCTGTTGTCCCATCGTGTTTCAAGACTGCCACCATCATACCAGTGCCAAACAACATCCGCAATAACATGTCTCAACGAATACCGGTAGATCAGGTTGGTTATTGCGAACCGAGCGGAGGTATTGGGCAAAATGATCGCCAAGCCTATGCTTGGTCTCACCGATGTAGAGCAGCTGACAACTAGAGCAGCGGATGCAATAGATGAGGTTGGAGGAGGTGCATGTGAACCTCTGAGGCACCTGGAAAGACGGCTTGGGTCCTTGAATGGAGTCAAGGGGGGAGGTAAAGCAACAAGTGTAGCATTTCCTGCGGTTGCAAGGGAAAGTGCCAGGAGAGGGGATGGTTTGGGTGGAAGTGACAAAATGATCAGGGAGTTACGGAAGGAGTGGTCTCTGCGAAAAGCCGACAGGGGAGGAGATGGGAAGATGTGGCCAGTGGTGGGATCCCGTTGGTAGACAAAGCTGGAGAAAATCAGCAGGTGAGGCAGCTTCTATGGAGCAAAAGAATAGGTGACGTTTCGGGTAGAGACCCTTCTTCAGACTGATGTCGGGGGGAGGGTCGGGAAAAAGAAAGGAAGAGGCGTAGACAGTAGGCTGTGGGAGAGCTGGGAATGGGAGGGGAAGAATGGAGAAAGCAAGGACTACCTGAAATTGGAGAAGTCAATGGTCATAGCGCTGGGGTGTAAACTACCCAAGCAAAATAGGAGGTGCTGTTCCTCCAATTTGCGGTGGGCCTCACTCTGGCCATGGAGGAGGCCCAGGACAGAAAGGTCGGATTCGGAATGGGAGGAGGAGTTGAAGTGCTGAGCCACCGGGAGATCAGGTTGGCTATTGCGAACTGATTGTAGGTTTTGTGCGAAGAGATCGCCAAGCCTGTACTTGATCTCGCTGAAGTTGACCATACGCTGAATAATCCAACCACATTTTTGTTTGGAAGTGGAAAGAAATAATAGAAATTGCATTCATTGCAACGTGTAAAAGGAGATGAGATACTGTAATGTAATTTTGCTGCACGTCATTGTGGTATATATCATGTCTTGATTGCAGAATATGTTTAGTTTGTGACTTTATTTGAAGCAGAAATAATATGTGAATACTTCATTGACCATAATTCTGACTGGTAACTATGCACTTCGTCCAAGCACATTATCGCACGTGTCATGCAAGCTGTCTTAAATGACCACCTAAACTGTTATTTGGCAACCTAAAAAGCAGCCCAGATTGCCCGGCTGGCAACAGGGAAAAAAAGTTAAGCGAGAGCCCTGTAGAGGGATAGGTGGGAGGTAGGGAGGAGAGACGATTTATGGAGAGAGGGAGGGAATGACTGAGGGTAGTCGTAAGGTGAGGGAGGGAGAGGTGAGGGAGGGATTGGAGGAGGGAAGGAGGAGAGGGGAAAGAAGAGGTAGGGTTAAGACACGAGGGAGGTAGTGCTGGGGATGTGGGGAAATGAGCCGCACCTGCGCAGTTGGGGGCTGTGGATAAGTGGTGGTATGTTGCGCTGGGGGAACGGGTTGCGTTGGGGGAAATGGGTGGTGTTGGGGGAACGTGTGATTGGTGGAATATTGCGTTGGGGAACGGGTTGCGCTAGGTGTCCAGGCCTCCCGTGTGACAGGGACCCAACGGGTCCAACTTATTCTAGTGTGTACAAAAATATAGTGAAAATCTTTGTTCTTCATGCCAAACTAAATTGCGTGATAGCTGCAGAGAAAATGCAGATTAAAAATAGTGCAGAGGTCGCAATAAGGTAGATTGGAAGATTGGGAATGCATCCCGAGAATATGAGAGGACGATTCAAGAGTCTGAGAACAGCGGGGAAGAAGCTGCTCTTGAATCGAGTGGAATGTGGTTTCAAGCTTCTGTGCCTTCTGCCTGACAACAGATGGGAAAAGAGAGAATAACCAAGGTTAGAGTGATCTTGTTCTTTGTTGGTTTTTACCCCGAGGCAGCGTGCAATGTAGGTAAATGGATTGGGGGGGGGGGGGGAGAGTTGGTTTACTTCATGGGCAGACCCTAGAGATTATAGATACTTCCCATATTTCCAGAGCCTCCTCTCAGCCAACTGCACATATTATTAATGAAATGTTGCCTTCAATGTGCCAAAAAAATGGTAATTTATGCCAAGATCGCAGACCTGGCATAAATGTTGACAGCATTGCTCCCTACGTTCATACATACTTCTAATTGAATATAATAATGTAGAAACCAAAGTAGTCAAATTGTGCTCAAATTGTACTCGGCAAACTCCCATAAACAATGCAACAACGATTTTTTTTTTTCTGGAAAACGCTAAGCAAGGGATTAATACCACCAGGACACATTGGATGTAGTTTGAAAGAGCTCAGAGATATGGCAGAGGATCAATCTCGCTCATCAAAATAGTGAAGCCTCCGCTGATGAAAATTATTTCAATTCGGCAAATATCCATTGCAAGTACACAAGTACAAATTAAAGTTCCAGATTAAAGTAGATTTTAAAGTAGCACATGGGATCAAATAAGCAACTGGTTAAAAAATAAAAAATCCCCACATGTTAGAAAGAGGGTGCAATAGCACGTATGATGTAATGAATAATGAACGTTTGGACATTCGTCAAGCTTAACACGCCAGTCACTTGGATGTAGAAAGCAATTATGATCTGATACATTTTCTGACAGGAAAATGGCAGAAAAAGTGTTTGGAATTAAATAGAATAAATCGTGAAATTGGAGGCACATTTAACCAATGATAATTAATAATTAATACAATTATCATTAGCATCTTTAATCTACGTATACATATTAACAAATTAGCAGTACAGCAAGGGGGGCAATCTCAGGGAGTATATAAAAAATGTTCTCTAGATTGGATTGAAATGTGAAAATGTAAAAAGGGACCCAGGTATCCTTATATACTAGTCCTGAAAGCAGACTTGCACGTGCAGCAAATAGTTAAGGCGGTACTGTTATATAGCAGTAAAGATGAACATTTAAAAAAACTGCAAATGTTAGAAATCAAAAAACAAATAGTTTTATCTCTGTTTCTCTTTCTACATATGCCGGCTGACTTGAAGCTTGTCAACATTTTCTATTTTATTATAGAAGCAAAGGTGCCTTGTTATTTATTCAAAGCCTTGGTGAGACTTGGAATATTATGTATAGTCCTCATCTGAAAAAATAGGTACTTGCCACTGAGTGGGCTTTCTTGAGCCTCCTCAGGAAGTAAAGGCGCTGCTGTGCCTTTTTGATCAACTTGTAGGTGTTGAGGGACCAGGACAAATCCTCCGAGATATGTACTCCGAGGAATTTATAGCTGAAGACGCGCTCCACCTCAGTCCCGTTTATATGGATGGGGGTATGACTGCCTCCTCTGGTCTGCCTGAAGTCAACAATAATCTCCTTCGTCTTTTTGGAGTTGAGGACGAGGTTATTGTTGGCACACCAGGCTGTCAGGTGCTGGATCTCCTCCCTGTAGGCTGACTCATCGTTGTCGCTGATCAGTCCTACTACCGTGGTATCGTCAGCAAACTTAATAATGGCGTTGGATCCGTACTTTGGGATGCAGTCGTGGGTGAAGAGGGAGTAGAGGAGAGGGCTGAGCACACAGCCCTGTGGCACTCCGGTGTTCAGTGTTATAGTGGAGGAGGTGAGGTTATTGACCCTATAGTATGCATAAGTACTGATATTTACTTCTCAAGGTTAAAAGAAACAAAACCTTGTGAAACTGTAGAAACAGCGCAAAACTGTAGAGATAAGGAATAATTCCTTATTGGATAAGCCTGATATGGATTTAGCTTTGCTAATATCGAAAGAAGCTGTAGTGTTTTAGTTTTACCATATATGGATATGGTTGGAGTTTATTACAATGCTTGTATGCTGTTCTTTGAGTGGGGCCAGGAGGAGCTGTGAGAATGTGATCTATCATGCGTGGAGCTGCTGCCCACTCCCGCTGCGTAGTGAAGAAGTCTTTGCCTTACTGACTTGATTTGTCTTGTTGTCTGTGAAGGTGAAACGAACTTTAACAACAGCAAGGAATGAAAATGAGAAAATATCTAGCCACCATTTGATTAGTTAAGGTATCTGAAAAGCTGCATATGATTCACTATCATGTGATAGTTTGATTTTAAAAATGAGTGTTACTGTTTTCCCTTAAACAAATGGTAAAGACCTCAGAGTAATTGGGTTGTACAGCACAAATAACAGACCCTTCAGCCCAATATGTCCACGCCAACCAAAGTGCCTTCCCAAACTATCGCAATTTGCATTGTTTGACATTTCATTAACAAAGAAAAGAAAATGGACCCCATTACCGCTTTAACATAAATTAACTGCAACTATTTAATTTCAATCTAATTAAATTCTATCATATACATGCGACAAAAATAGTATTTGATCTGACAGGGCCCTTCAAGGAGATTGATTTCACATCGTAACCTTACAATATTCTTCCAAGACATTAAAAACAAACAAAAGATGGACTTACCAAAGTGACAGCCAGGTGCATTACTCTCTCATGTTGATCGACATAATAGACACTGTCTTGATACCACCTATCACAGTGCAAATAATTGTACATGCCATAGATACGCATATGGTCCAGAGTATACTGATCCTCTCGCAGTTTCACCTCAGCAACAGCTAAAAAAAAATCAAAGGAATGATCAGAATAACTGATAACTCAATTTCATAAAAGATTTTGTTTCTAATCAGCTGTTAAGTGGAATTCTGACCAAAGTCAAATCTAAACCATTCGGTTCAACAGAATGCAATGGCAATAAAAGAACGTAAATTCAAGTTTGTTGTCATATACACAAGTATGAAAAGATATATGTTTAATTAAAATATTTTTTACAGCAGCATCACAGGCACCTACAAAAACATAAATAGGACATTAGTGCAAAACACAATTAAAAAACAAGACCATGGTAATGCAGGCTGTGGTCCTTTGTATTCTGTTGCCAAGACAGTATTATTGGCATTATGCAAGTCAGTTCAAGAACTTGAAATAGCTGTAAGAAAGCTATAAGAAGCCTTTCCTGAGCCTGATTTGTGTTGTTCGCCTTCATTCACAAAAAGAATGAAGGCGAACAACACAACACAGGTCCATTAATGATGACATAGTGTCCAAGCCATTCCAGTATAGTTACAATAGTGGCCAAACAATGTGAAAATTGTCCTTTTAACAAAAAACAGGATGAATCAAATGCAGCCAATTACTGCCTAATTGGTTCAGTCTCAATCACTGACAAGTCATGGAGTCATAGAGTGATACAGGCCCTTTGGCCCAACTCGCCCGCACCGGCCAACGATGTCCCAGCAACACAAGTCCCACTTGCCTGCGCTTGGTCCTTATCCCTCCAAACCTGCCCTATCCATGAACCTGTCTAACAGTTTCTTAAATGATAGGATAATCCCAGGCTCAACTACATCCTCTGGCAGCTTGTTCCATACATCCACCACCCTTTGTGTGAAAAGATTACCCCTCGGATTCCTATTAAATCTTTTCCTCTTCACCTTGAACCAATGTCTTCTGGTCCTTGATTCCCTTACTCTGAGCAATAGGCTCTGTGCGTCTATCCGATCTATTCCTCTCATGATTTTGTATACCTCTGTAAGACCTCCCCTCATCCTTCTGCGCTCCATGGAATAGAGACCCAGCCTGCTCAACCTCTCCCTATAGTTTACCCCATCTAGTCCTGGCAACATCCTCATAAATCTTTTCTGAACCCTTTCAAGCTTGACAATATCTTTCCTACCCAGAACTGGACACAGTATACTAAATACAGTCTCACCTACATCTTATACAGCTGCAACATGACCTCCCAACTTCTATACTTAATACTCTTCAACTGATGAAGGCCAAAGTGCCAAAAGTCTTTTTGACCACCTTATCAACCTGCGACTCGACCTTCAAGGAACCATCCACCTGTACTCTTAATTCCCTCTGCTCTACATACTACCCAGAAGCCTACCATTTACTGTGTAGGTTCTGCCCTTGTTCGACGTCCCGAAATGCAACACCTCACACTTTTCTGTATTAACCATTTTCCATCAACAATTCTGTATTTTCCATCAACCATTCCTCCGCCCACCTGGCTGCAATCTTTCACAACCATCTTCACTATCTGCAAAACCACTAACTTTTGTATCATCAACATACCTGCTAATCTTGCCCTGTATGTTATCATCTAAATCATTGATGTTCCGTAAGTGGCGGCGCTGTGAAACGACTGCGGCTCGCCTGCAGACTGTCTGTTTTTACTTTTTTGTGTTGTTTTTTTTGTCTAGTTCAGTTCAATTTTTGGTTATTAGGTGGTGTTATGTGTGTGGGGGGGGCTTTCTGTCTCTCCCTTCGGGGGAATGCGACTTTTTTGTCGTATCCCCCTTCTCTTCCCCCGCCTGAGCTGAGGCCTAATGGCGGAGCTGGCGGCCTCCAACCTGCGACCAACCTCGAGGATCCTGGTCTTTGAGCTGCGGTGGCGTTCTGGCAGCGGCACGACTCGGCGCTCCGGTGAGGACGGACGGCGCGGGGCTGAGACACTCCCGTGCGGGCAGCGCGACTACCGGCTGGAAGGTGCTCCCGTGAGGGCGGCCTGGGTCCCGGCTGGAAGGTGCTCCGGTGTGGGCGGACCGGCTCCCGGCTGGAAGGCGCTCCCGTGGGGGCGGACCGGCTCCCGGCTGGAAGGCGCTCCCGTGTGGGCGGACCGGCTCCCGGCTGGAAGGTGCTCCCGTGGGGGCAGCCCGGTGCGGGGTGGAGACGCTCCCGTGTGGGCGGCCCGGTGCGGGGCGGAGACGGTGCTCCGGTGGCTGAGGCAGTGGCGACCTGAAACCGGGGTTCGGCCGCGGGCCAGTGGACGACATCGTCGGGAGCTCGCAGATCACAGGCTGGTGCCTGTTTTCCGGAGCTCCCGTGGCAACAGCTGCGTCCGCTGGACTGGAGGGCGGCAACTTCGACCACCCCCAGGCCGCGGAGCTTGAACCACAGGACTGACTTACCATCGCCCGGTGGGGTATCGCCTCAGCGCAGAGGGAGAAGAGGAGGGAAGAGACAGTAACTCTAAGACTTTTGCCTCCATCACAGTGAGGAGGTGCTTGGTGAACTCACTGTAGTGGATGTTAATTTGTGTTTATTTTGTGTTGTTATTATTACATGTATGGCTGCAGGCAACAACATTTCGTTCAGACCGAAAGGTCTGAATGACAAATAAAGGATTCAATTCAACAATTCAATTCAATAAAAGTAACGGGCCAGCACCGAACCCTGAGGCACACCACTAGTCACAGGCCTCTAGTCAGAGAAGCAACCTTCCACCATCACACTCTGCTTCCTTCCATGGAGCCAATTTTCTATCCATTCAGTTATCTCTCCTTAGATCCTATGCGATCTAACCTTCCAGAGCAGCCTACCATGCGGAATCTTGTCAAATGCCTTACTGAAGTCCATGTACACAACATCTACAGCTCTCTGGAACTCTCTGTCACAGAGGGTAGTTGAGGCCACTTCATTGGCTATATTTAAGAAGGAGTTAGATGTGGCCCTTGTGGCTAAGGGGATCAGGGGGTATGGAGAGAAGGCAGGTACCGGATACTGAGTTGGATGATCAGCCATGATCATATTGAATGGCGGTGCAGGCTCGAAGGGCCGAATGGCCTACTCCTTCGCCTAATTTCTATGTTTCTATGTTTCTATGCCCTCATCAACCTTTTTGGTCACGTCTTCAAAAAAAATCAATCAGATTTGTGAGACACGACCTCCCATGCTGACTATCCCTAATCAGCCCTTGCCCATCTAAATACCTGTACAACCTATCCCTCAGAATACTCTCCAGTAACTTACCAACTACAGATGTTAAGCTCACCGGCCTATAGTTCCTGCCATTTTCTCTGCAGCCCTTCTTGAAAAGAGGCACAACATTTGCCTCTCTCCAGTCTTCTGGCACCTCTCCTGTATTTAACGACGACTCGTAATTTTCATCCAGGGCTCCCGCAATTTCTTCTCTAGTTTCCCGCAGTGTACTCGGATATATCTGATCATGCATTGGGGAATTATCTACCTTCAAACACGACAGTACCTTCGTTACATATTCGACGGTAACCCTGACTGCTCTCAAGACACTTCCAGTGACTGCTTCAATTTCCTCTGTAAATAGAGGAGAAATACTCATTTAGTACCTTTCCCATTTCCACATAAAGGTGACCGCTTTGATTCCTGAGAGGTCCCACTCTCTCTAATCTCCCGTTTCTCCCTTATCCATCTATCTAAAAGTATGATCTTGCGCTCTTCCGGTTTGCTCGGTCTCCTAATTTGAGGAAGGGCATTCTTGCTATTGAGGGAGTGTAGCGTGGGTTCACCTGGCTAATTCCCGGGATGAATGTCTGACACATGATGAAAGAATGGATTGATTGTGCTTATATTCACTAGAATATAGGATGAGAGGGGATCTGCACTAGAGGCCTACTCCTGCACCTATTGTCTATTGTCTAGCGTATAGAAACATATAAAATTCTTAAGGGATTGGACAGGGTAGATGCAGGAAAAATGTTCCCGATGTTGGTGGAGTCCAGAACCAGGGGTCGCAGTTTAAGAATAAGGGGTAGGCCATTTAGGACTGAGATGAGGAAAAACATTTTTAAATCCAGATTTGTGAATCTGTGGAATTCTTTGCCACAGAAGGCAGTGGAAGCCAATTCATTGCATATTTTCCAGAGAGAGTTAGATATTGTTCATAGAGCTAATGGAATCAAGAGGAATGGGGAGAAAGCAGGAATGGGGTAATGATTTTGGATGATCAGCCATGATCATATTGAGTGGCATTGCTGGCTCGAATGGCCAAATGGCCTACTCCTGTACCTATTTTCTATGTTTCTAATGCTTCGTGTAGAACTCTTTCATTGTGGTGACGTCAGTACGTGATCAAATGGGTAATGTTCACCACTTTCTGCAGAATCCTTCATTCTTGAGCATTTGTATTTCCGAATCAGGCCCTGAATGTTCAAAGGCCCCCCCGTCAGTATGCTCTCCACCATATACTTTTGAAGTATTTGCATCTGTGCCTCCTATAGGTCCCATCAATGGTGGTATTAGGTAAAAGGAGATTTGGGACAAATTTGGATTGTTTTCTCTGGAGTGCAGGCTAAGAGGAGACCAGATAGCAGTATACAAAATTATGAGAGGCATAGATAGAATAGACAGAAATTAGTTGGTGCCTGGGTGACAGTGAATGCAGATAGGATAGTGGAGTTTAAGAGGCTTTTAGATATGCACATGGATATGTAAGAAATGAAGGGTTTGAATCACTTGCAGGCAGAGGGAATTAATTTAACTTGACATCATGTTTGGCACAGACCTTGTGAACCAAAAGGCCAATTCCTCATGCTATACAGTTCTATGTTTTCATTTTTTTGATCAACATGAAGTGAAACTTCCTGAAATTATTTCAAATCCATTTTAATGCAGACATCATCTTACTAAATAGTAATTATCTCAGTGATATGCACTAATTATAACAGAGCTAAGACTTAAAAGCAGTAATATTGAATTGCCCAAAGCTTTGTGCAAATGGAATGCCCACACCAAGGATACCCAGGCATCTATAATTAATTTTGTTCTTGCAAGATAAAAAGCAAGAACACTTTTCCACCGCTTTATGAAATGCTATAATACAAAGTATATAATATAAACTACCACTGAACAGGATACAAAAACACCAAAACAAAATAAATGGTATTGATTGTTAATTTTAATAAAACATGCCATCCCAGCTATTAGCAATCAGTAGGCTTAAAATATTGCAAAGAACAAAGCTGTCTTAATATTTGTAACTGCAAATATTATTTATCAGGCCCAACGATCATTTATCAGTATCAGTAAATCTTTTGTGAATTGTTTGGTTAAGGTGTTCTTTCTATTAAATGCATTGTTTGCCTCAAGGTGACTTGGTGCTTAGGAGTTATTTAGTAGAGATGCTGGGTTTAAGAGAAAGATTGGCACTGCCACCTCAAGCAGTTTGTTTGTGACATACTTGCCCTTCTGGCTGAACAATATCCCCTGCAATCTTGGTGACACTGATTGAATTACTGGAGTGAGAATAATACCAATGCTTCCAACATGCAGAAGCTTTTTCTGTCCCTTCCAAAAACCAGACAACAGTAGCAGCCATTACATTCAGTTAGGATATTGCAAACCTATGCAGCACCCACAGCAAATATGATTCATGCTTAATTTTATATGGCATATTTGTCAGATATGTACTTGATTAGTTCAATTTCAACATTGATGCAACAGAATTGAGCGAGTAGGAATGCTATCAACAAACAATATAACAATTATTTAAAAACCCAAACGACAAATCAAAAATGCATAAGCAGAACCAATGACCTGCACGCCATATTAGGAAATCATCCTAAATGTCACTCAATACAATGTCTTAAATTTCCAAACAGCCTCCTTCAAAAGGTTGGTCCTTTTTAATAAGTAGTGGATTTGAATGGGCTCTGGGAGGAAGGAATTAGTTTGAACATGCAAGAAAGGAAAGGCGCAGAGTGCAGTTCTTAGTCGGCCCAATAAGCGTGGGCCAGAATGGGAAACGTAATGGAGACATGCACAGGGGAAAGTGCAGATGAATCAAACAATAGACAAGCCTGTGAAAATGGCTGCACATATGAAATTAAGATCTCAGACTAACCAATTGGGAAAAAGATGCAGTTCGAACTAAAGCACATATAAATTGGTGCAAATCTGAAGCCGTTGGGCAGATGGAGAACAAAAGCTAATGAAGGAGCAGGCAAATATGGGCCAAGTTGCAGAATAGTGTATTTGCTGTTTGATCTTCTGCTCACATGGAAGCTGCATCTGAACCAGAAAGGGAGCATAAGGTACACATGATATTAGGCATAACTGATGTCTGCTATCTAAGAACAATCATCCTAATCTTGGGGAAGACTGATATAAATGCCAAGAGCAAAACATAGAAAAAGTGGTTGCTGGAACAACTGGAGGATGGGACATGTTTCTTTAAATTCATTTGCGGGATATCTACATCAATGGCAAAGCCAGCATTTATTGCACATCCTTAAATTCCAACCTTCTTGATTCTTTGAAGTGCATATGGTGAAGGTATTGTTAAGTAGGAAGCTTCAGTTGCATTTTATTCCAAAGACATAACCAATGAGGAGGCAGAAATTGACATTGTTACAACAGAAGTGTGCAATAATTAAATACTCCTTGTACTGAGAGGAACATAAAACTTAAATGTAAATCAGTAGAAAATGTATCTGTAAAGGTTAGGTCCTCCTTCAACAGAAGAGGGAAAGAAAACCTTCACAGCTTTTACTGTGCATCTGTGCCTCATGAATAGGTATAATAAGGGCCTTTCATATTATGGTTCCTGAGAGTGAAGGAAACATGATTTCATGATGCCACTGCTCCACTTTCAGTTTTCAGTTTTGCTACTGGATTCTTCTGGACCTAGTGGAAGTTGATTGAGTGTATAAAGACTTCACCTCTACACTGAATATGCAACAATTATTTCATAGCTTATTAGCAATTTTGATTCTAGCTCAGTGTAAATAATGGTCATGGTTCCAACAGCACATGGCAGGACTGAAAAAGTGAGTCCCTACTGTAGTTAGAATGAGGTAGAATGGATCATTTATTCAGGAATACTGACATTTCAACAGCTCTACAGCAATGCAAATGCACCTGCTGTAACATATAACCATATAACCATATAACCATATAACAATTACAGCACGGAAACAGGCCATCTCGGCCCTACAAGTCCGTGCCGAACAAATTTTTTTTCCCCTTAGTCCCACCTGCCTGCACTCGTACCATAACCCTCCATTCCCTTCTCATCCATATGCCTATCCAATTTATTTTTAAATGATACCAATGAACCTGCCTCCACCACTTCCACTGGAAGCTCATTCCACATCGCTACCACTCTCTGAGTAAAGAAGTTCCCCCTCATGTTACCCCTAAACTTCTGTCCCTTAATTCTGAAGTCATGTCCTCTTGTTTGAATCTTCCCTATTCTCAAAGGGAAAAGCTTTTCCACATCAACTCGGTCTATTCCTCTCATCATTTTAAAGACCTCTATCAGGTCCCCCCTTAACCTTCTGCGCTCCAGAGAATAAAGACCTAACTTATTCAACCTATCTCTGTAACTTAGTTGTTGAAACCCAGGCAACATTCTAGTAAATCTCCTCTGTACTCTCTCTATTTTGTTGACATCCTTCCTATAATTGGGCGACCAAAATTGTACACCATATTCCAGATTTGGTCTCACCAATGCCTTGTACAATTTTAACATTACATCCCAGCTTCTATACTCAATGCTCTGATTTATAAAGGCTAGCATACCAAAAGCTTTCTTTACCACCCTATCTATATGAGATTCCACCTTCAAGGAAATATGCACGGTTATACCCAGATCCCTCTGTTCAGCTGTATTCTTCAATTCCCTACCATTTACCATGTACGTCCTATTTTGATTTGTCCTGCCAAGGTGTAGCACCTCACATTTATCAGCATTAAACTCCATCTGCCATCTTTCAGCCCATTTTTCCAAATGGCCTAAATCACTCTGTAGACTTTGGAAATCCTCTTCATTATCCACAACACCCCCTATCTTGGTATCATCTGCATACTTACTAATCCAATTTACCACACTTTCATCCAGATCATTGATGTACATGACAAACAACAAAGGACCCAACACAGATCCCTGAGGCACCCCACTAGTCACCTGCCTCCAACCCGATAAACAGCCATCCACCATTACCCTCTGGCTTCTCCCATTCAGCCACTGTTGAATCCATCTTGCTATTCCTGCATTTATACCCAACAGTTGAACCTTCTTAACCAACCTTCCATGAGGAACCTTGTCAAAGGCCTTACTAAAGTCCATATAGACAACATCCACTGCTTTACCCTCGTCAATTTCCCTAGTAACCTCTTCAAAAAATTCAAGAAGATTAGTCAAACATGACCTTCCAGGCACAAATCCATGTTGACTGTTCCTAATCAGACCCTGTTTATCTAGATGCTTATATATATTATCTCTAAGTATCTTTTCCATTAATTTGCCCACCACTGAAGTCAAACTAACAGGTCTATAATTGCTAGGTTTACTCTTAGAACCCTTTTTAAACAATGGAACAACATGCGCAGTACGCCAATCCTCGGGGACTATTCCCGTTTCTAATGACATTTGAAATATTTCTGTCATAGCCCCGGCTATTTCTACACTAACTTCCCTCAATGTCCTAGGGAATATCCTGTCAGGACCTGGAGACTTATCCACTTTTATATTTTTCAAAAGTGTCAGTACTTCTTTTACTTTGAACCTCATAGTATCCATAGCTACTATGATATAGTATCCATAGCTATTCTACTAGTTTCCCTTACCTCACATAATTCAATATCCTTCTCCTTGGTGAATACCGAAGAAAAAAAATTGTTCAATATCTCCCCCATCTCTTTTGGCTCTGCAGATAACTGTCCACTCTGTCTCTCCAATGGACCAATTTTATCCCTCGTTATCCTTTTGCTATTAATATAGCTGTAGAAACCCTTTGGGTTTACTTTCACCTTACTTGCCAAAGCAACCTCATATCTTCTTTTAGCTTTTCTAATTTCTTTCTTAAGATTTTTTTTACATTCCTTATACTCCTCAAGCACCTCATTTACTTCATGCTGCCTATAGTTATTGTAGATCTCCCTCTTTTTCCGAACAAGATGTCCAATTTCCCTTGAAAACCAGGGCTCTTTCCAATTTTTACTGTTTCCTTTCAACCGAACAGGAACATAAAGATTCTGTACTCTTAAAATTTCCCCTTTAAATGTCCTCCATTTCTCTTCTACATCTTTCCCATAAAACAAAATGTCCCAGTTCACTCCTTTTAAATCATCTTGCATCTCATCAAAGTTAGCCTTTCTCCAATCAAAAATCTCAACCCTAGGTCCAGTTCTGACCTTCTCCATAATTATATTGAAACTAATGGTATTGTGATCACTGGACCCGAAGTGCTCCCCAACGCATACCTCCGCCACCCGTCCCGTCTCATTTCCTAACAGGAGGTCCAGCACTGCCCCTTCTCTAGTAGGTACCTCTATGTATTGCTGCAAAAAACTATCCTGCACACATTTTACAAACTCCAACCCATCCAGCCCATTCACAGAATGTGTTTCCCAGTCTATGTGTGGAAAGTTGAAATCTCCCACAATCACTACCTTGTGCTTACTACTAATATCTGCTATCTCCTTACATATTTGCTCTTCCAATTCTCGATCCCCATTTGGCGGTCTATAATACACCCCTATAAGTGTTGCTACACCTTTCCCACTTTTCAATTCCACCCAAATAGCCTCCCTAGATGAGCCCTCCAATCTATCCTGCCAAAGCACTGCTGTAATATCTTCCCTGACTAGCAATGCAACACCTCCACCTCTTGCCCCTCCAATTCTATCACACCTGAAGCAACGAAATCCTGGAATATTTAGTTTCCAATCACAGCCCTCCTGCAACCACGTTTCACTGATCGCCACAACATCATACTTCCAGGTGTCTATCCAGACTCTAAGCTCATGCACTTTTCGTACAATGCTCCTAGCATTAAAATATGCACATTTAAGAAACCCCCCTTTCTCTTATTCTCTGTTTATTTCCTTTTTTTTCTTTCTCCTCTTGTGTCCGAGTGCTTCCCTTTTCTGCTTCCTGCCTCCCATTCTGTCTACTAGCTTTCGCTATTTGAGTCCCTCGCCCCAACCATTCTAGTTTAAAGTCTCCCCAGCAGCCTTTGCAAGGGGGACAATTTCTCTCCTCTTTTAGAATATTGTTTTATTCTTACCAACAAACCAAAAAAATGTTTGCTCAGAACTATCAGGCTCTATGTTTAACTTAGGGGCAGCATCTACTTCTTAAATCTCTCAGGATTAAGGATAACTTGCTTCTGTGACTTCAGAGGTGCCTGATAAGGTCAGTGGGATCTGCAGATTCTGTCACAGATGAGGTAGGAAGTACTTGATGGGATGGGTGGGTTGTGCATTGGTAGTCTCCTTCCACATTTTACCCTGGATTTCTGCATGCTCCTGAATGGAGTTGAGGTTCTCAGTGCTATCCCAAATGCTTAATGTTGTGCAGAAGAATTTAGTAGAGATTTGTTTTCCCCTATGGATGTAAATGCAGGCTATTTCATAGTCATAGAGCACAGGAACAGGCCCTTCAGCCCAACTTGCCCATGCCAACCAAGCTGCTCCATCTTGCACTAGTCCCTTCAGCCCGAGTTTGGCTCGTATGCCTCTAAACTGTTTCTGTCCATGTATCTGTCCAAATGATTTTTACATAAACCGAGGTGAGGGGGAGAGAGGAATATGAAGCCGCAAAATGGTTAATAGGCTGTTGACCAAAATTTAAAAAAAGGATTTGATCTTCTGACAGTTGCATTTTCTGCCTTGCAATCAGATGCAAGAAACAGCTGTCCTAAAAGAGTTCAAATCACCTCAAATCTTTTAATCTGCCGTTCTGTCACCCATATCTAAGCGCAGCGAAATGTTAACAGCTGATGACCTAAATGTCACCTGACAGATTCGTGTGTGATTAATTTCACACTTCTGCCAGCAAGAGATAACTTGTTTTACTGGTGCCACTTGGTAGAACTATTTCTACATAAAGAGTATTTTATGACAATGAAGGAACCCAATGCCACTTTGTTGGTTAAACAAAGCAGCCAGTTTTAAATAGAATTCAGGATGTGTACTGAATAGCAAGGCAATAGCTGAATAGCAATAAATACAAAGTATTCCAGCTCATTAACAATCTCCACACCCCGTGTCAATGGGATTGATTAGGCAGTTTGCTGACAACACACCAGTATGAAGCAACTAATCAAACTTAAGTGGGGTGGCTGCAAATCAGCATTCAGCTAAATCAGTGCATCAGTCTGTAAAAAATATCACAGGAAATCAGTCCTCAATGGGTTGCCAAACCAAAACAGGCAGCCTACCTATTAATCTCAATTTTGACTGGATAGTATTAAAACAGATTTATAAAAATCAAATATAGATTGCATAATAATATTGGGCTTAATTACAATGCAGCATCTAGACAACACACACACACACACACACACACACACACACACACACACACACACACACACACACACACACACACCACACACACACACACACACACACACACATGCAGCATCTACACACACACACACACACACCTTCTCCCTGTGAGGGGGATATATACAGCTATATATATATATATATACACACACACACACACACACACACACACAACTGAAGTGCTTCAAGAACTTGTTTGACGCATACAACTTGCTTACTAATGATCAAGACACACTTCCATTCACCACCACAACTGATCAACAGCTGATGCGATCTGGCTGCCTCTCCACTCCAAAATGGACCAGATGGATAACAGGAACACATACAGTGCCCTCCATAATGTTTGGGACAAAGACCCATCATTTATTTATTTGCCTCTGTGCCCCACAATTTGAGATTTGTAACAGAAAAAAAATCACATGTGATCAAAGTGCACATTGTCAGATTTTATTAAAGGCCATTTTTATACATTTTGGTTTCACCATGTAGAAATTACAGCAGTGTTTATACATAGTCCCCCCATTTCAGGGCACCATAATGTTTGGGACACAGCCATGTCATGTAAAAATGAAAGCAGTCATGTTTAGTATTTTGTTGCATATCCTTTGCATGCAATGACTGCTTGAAGTCTGTGTTTCATGGACATCACCAGTTGCTGGATGTTTTCTCTGGTGATGCTCTGCCAGGCCTGTTTTGCAGCCATTTTAACTTATGCTTGTTTTGGGGGCTAGTCCCCTTCAGTTTTCTCTTCAGCATATAAAAGGCATGCTTAATCTGGCGGGGGCTCTGTCCTGTACGGCTGCCAGTCCTGCAGCTGTCCGTTTTTTTCACTTCTTTTTTATTATTTTTAGTACGTTAAAGTGTGTAGTCGGGGGGGTCTTATCTTTTTTATGGTGTGGGGGGGGGGGGGGGGGAGGGGGAAACTGCTTTTTCAAGTCCCTACCTGGTCGGAGAGGCTGCCTTCCTCGGAGCAGCACCTTCGACCTGTCCTCACGGCCTACCAGCGGGTCCTGGAGCGACGTTTCCTGAGGGGACCTGGCCAGAACCTCGGCTTTGGCGGCGGCACAGCGCTGGAGCGCTATCGCGGAGCGGGTGATGTCTTGCCTGAGTCGCCGCGCTGGAACTTCAGTATGCTGGGACCGCCGATAAAAACATCGTGGAGCCGCGGTTCTGTGGAGCAGCCAGCTGCTGCGCTGAACTTTACATCCCGGAGCTTGGGATCTCTCGCCGAGATCGCCAGTGTGTGATCTGTGTGAAGCTCCGTCCAGCGTGGTCTGTTGGCTTGGAAACCGCGGTCTCCGGTAAGAAGGCGGTCGTTCCTGGCACCCCAAGCCGCTGAGGGTTCTCCCGATGCCAGAGTACCATCACCTGGCGAGAACAGCCGGGAACATCGGGCCCCGTAACGGCGACTGTGGAGGCCTCAATAGGCCCGACTCTGGGTGGACAAGAGCATGGGGACTGGAGTTTGTGTCTTCCCCCACAGTGGTTCCCACTGTGGGGGGATGTTTTTATGTTTTAATGTTAAACTTCGTGAATGCTATGTTGTATTTTTATTAGTGTGCTGCAAGGACATCTGAATTTCTCCTGAATAAGGGGATTAATAAAGTAATATCTATCTAATATCTATCTAATTGGTTTCAGATCAGGTGATTGAATGGCCATTCAAGAATTGACCATTTTTACCTCAAACAAGAGGACATGACTTCAGAATTAAGGGACAGAAGTTTAGGGGTAATATGAGAGGGAACTTCTTTACTCAGAGAGTGGTAGTGGTGTGGAATGAGCTTCCAGTGGAAGTGGTGGAGGCAGGTTCGTTGGTATCATTTAAAAATAAATTGGATAGGCATATGGATGAGAAGGGAATGGAGGGTTATGGTATGAGTGCAGGCAGGTGGGACTAAGGGAAAAAAAGTTGTTCGGCACGGATTTGTAGGGCCGAGATGGCCTGTTTCCGTGCTGTAATTGTTATATGGTTACCTTTGAAAAACTCCTTTGTTGCTTTATCAGTATGTTTGGGATCACTGTCAGTGGCAGTGGCAGATCTGTAGCGTCGCTGATGGTAGGTTTTGTAACAACGCTATGTCTTGTATGTAAATCAGCAACTGCAGTTCCTTGATTCTAAATGAAGAGATGAAGAGATTCGACATGTCTGATAAGTGTGATGCTGATAAGTGTGAGGTGCTACATCTTGGCAGGACAAATTAAAATAGGACGTACATGGTAAATGGTAGGGAATTGAAGATTCAGGTGAACCGAGGGATCTGGGAATAACTGTGCACAGTTCCCTGAAAGTGGAATCTCATGTAGATAGGGTGGTAAAGAAAGCTTTTGGTGTGCTGGCCTTTATAAATCAGAGCATTGAGTATAGAAGTTGGGATGTAATGTTAAAATTGTACAAGGCATTGGTGAGGCCAATTCTGGAGTATGGGGTACAATTTTGGTCGCCTAATTATAGGAAGGATGTCAACAAAATAGAGAGAGTACAGAGGAGATTTACTAGAATGTTGCCTGGGTTTCAGCAACTAAGTTACAGAGAAAGGTTGAACAAGTTAGGGCTTTATTCTTTGGAGCGCAGAAGGTTAAGGGGGGACTTGATAGAGGTCTTTAAAATGATGAGAGGGAAAGACAGAGTTGATGTGGATAAGCTTTTCCCACTGAGAGGAGGGAAGATGCAAACAAGGGGACATGACTTGAGAATTAAGGGACAGAGGTTTAGGGGTAACATGAGGGGGAACTTCTTTACTCAGAGAGTGGTGGCTGTGTGGAATGAGCTTCCAGTGAAGGTGGTGGAGGCAGGTTCGTTTTTATCATTTAAAAATAAATTGGATAGTTATATGGACGAGAAAGGAATGGAAGGTGGAAGGTTATGGTCTGAGCGCAGGTATATGGGACTAGGGGAGAATACGTGTTCGGCACGGACTAGAAGGGTTGAGATGGCCTGTTTCCGTGCTGTAATTGGTATATGGTTATATGGTTATATGTCACCAAATTTTCAACTGAACTAGCGTATGGTGAAAGGATACCATGTGATTACACAACAGCCTGGTTCGGAAATTCAAATGTTCAAGAATGAAGGAGGTTGCAGAACGTGGTGGATGTAACCCAGGCCATCACAGGTACAGACATCACCAACATCAAAGGGATTTACAGGAAGCTCTGCCTCAAGAAGGCAGCTAATATCATTAAGATACGCATGCCCCTGCCCAGGCTTCTGCTTCCAATGCTGCTACCATTGGGAAGAAGATACAGAAGTCTGAGAACCATGACACCCAGTTTCAATCTTGATTCAAGATTCAGAATCTTGAACCTTGATTTTTCTTCCCATCAACTATCAGGTTATTGAACCACCGTCCACAACCCAAACCACAATCCTACCTCAACCCTACAGAACAACTGCATGACAATGGTTGCACTGCTTTCTTTTTGCATCATCATGATCCAATTGACATAATACCCAGTCATTTATAGTATATTTATTGTTGTTAAGTGCAATGTGTCTGTAAATCTATAGAAAGTAAAACATTCACTGCTTCAGTTCATATCTGGTACACATGGCAAACAAACAAATAATTAACATATGATCATAAAATAGAAACCGCCTCCCTTACTTGGGAACTATGTATCAAATATGAATTCTGATGCTTGCTGCAGCATTTGTGTTTGTATACTATTGTGTGTATTCATGTAGACGGGATTTTGAAAATGGGTCTCTATGCCTCTGCATGTTTGAGCAAGTGCATGTGAGGATTCAAGCCTTTTTTTTTTCCATCGGTTGTTGCGACAATAATCGACCAGACCACTGAGTTACCAAAAACGGACGTTTTTATTGAGCAGAGTCTTTACATCAGTTCACCCGGCCGTAGACCAGGTAACCCAGCAAAGAGTCGCTACTCCTCTTCTTCAGGCATTACCTTATATACCTTTTTTAAACAAAGCTTTCCTTCACCCTTCTAATCCAATTACATTTCTTCCACATATTCCTTTACGTCAGTCATCCATTAGCATGATGTCATCGGTCCTCTTCAAATATGGGGTTGTTTTCACCCTTTGTTTGAGGTTGGTTATCAGCAAAATTGCTTAAAGTTGATCACCTCCAATTATGAAGTTGTTTGTTTTCCATTCTTTGCTAAAATCAGTTCTCTGTGGTTAGTCATTTAATAGAATTAGTGGCATTGGCTGTCTCACATTTTTCCGTAGCAGGATTTAACACAACTCCTCACATGCACAAGTGAGGCCAATGTAGTTACTGATGCAAGCATGAATATTTGCCCCTTTTTTTATATTCAAGCAAAATTTATTCTGCACAGCTATTAATCATAAGTCAGTTGATTTTTAGATCAGCCATATGCTTCAAAACACACAAAATCCACGTGACAAAGAGCATCCGAAGCAAGCCACTGGGGAAACCACTCTGACAATTTACCTTTAAACAGAATTAAACAGAATTAAACCCAGAGAATTTACACAAAGCTTGGCAGCAGTCACGATGCTTTAATAAGCAATGGAACCTGCACTGGAGGAATCTTTGATTCTTATGCTAGATCTTGGCTCCCATGCTAGGTAATCTTCAATTTTAAATCCAACCTCAGAAGCCAGGGCTTCACCCAGGAGACAAGAGGTTTTCTCTTTAATTGCCACAGACCCTAGAGGAGTAGACTACCTTCCTAGTTGCTGCTCTGATTTTTAAACAGAAACACTTAGTCCCATCAGCAGTCAGGATTTGTACGCTTTGCTTAAATCAAGACCAATATCCCTTGCTGGCTCCTCCTGTTCCAATGGGTACAAGGGATTTAGATGAAACTAGGTATTTCAAAGTAATAGAGATTCAGAGTTCTGAATATTAACTTATAATGCCTACATTTTTTACTTGGAATTACTAAATGTGAGTTTCCAAAATATAGTTATAATAGTTGCATTCTCCATTTAGGCACACAGTGGCAAACACAGACTTACAAATTATTTGTTGCAGTGGAAAATAACAATTGATTGACAAAAGCTGAACTTGCTATTCCAATGAGATTTTTACTGTATTTCTGCTCTAAAAATATTTTACAAAATGTTTAAAATGGACATTGGAAAGTTATTTATGACCCACGATTACACCTTTATTTAACAAGTCAAGTTAGAAGGTCAACCTCTATTCAGGGCTGGCCTAAAGCCGATTGGACCGATTGCTCCCAATTGGGGCCCGCGCCCAAGGGGGGTCCGTTCTAATTTTCCATATTTCGTACTGAAATACGTATTCGCGTTGTTAAATACAGATTTAAAAAAAAAAACATTTGCCTTGTTAAAAACGAACATGGATAAAAACCGCTGCACTGGCCATCAGACAAAAACGATTTGTTAACTATCACTGTTAGCACTTGTTAACAGCCAGTAATTAACACGTAGTTATACAATGTGTAATCAATGCATCGATCTTTTTAAAATATTTCTTAAAACTCACTTCATGACTGCGAGCACGGGCTTCTTCTTGGTATGCAGGTAGTCATTCACCTACCGACCCATGTTGTGTCTCTGTCTTTCGCTCTCTCCCTCCCTCTCTCCCGCTCCCCATCTCGTCTCTCTCTCGCTCTCTCATTCCCTCTCTCTCACCTCATCACCTCGGCATTCCTGGAATCATTAGACGTTTTGCAGTGACGGCTGCATCTGCGGTTCATTTCTGTTGGGGGGGAGGGGGTGCCATTGATCTGGCTCCAATTGGTGCTTTGAACTAGTATTGCCTTTCAAATAGATCACAACTGATTCAACTTGTCCCGGTGTGCTCCCGTTTTGTCCACCATCTCTCCACCTGCCGTCACCCTTCACCCCCCACCCATTCAGTAATTCAGAAAGAAGGAGATTTGGGAGCCTTGGGCAAATTGAATTGTTACTTTATTTTTATTTTTTATTTTTACGGAGAGAACAATCTGCGCATGCGCGGTTTAAGATTTTTTAGAAGCCGGCTGACTGCCTACCATGAGTAATTACTCACGGCACGTGCCTGAATACGACTCATTTATAATTATATATTTATAGTTCTATGAAAATTGTTCCCAATTGGGCCCCGCACCTCCTAAGGCCGGCCCTGCCTCTATTGGAAAGTAAGCCAGTAAAGAAAATACCAACAAAATAATAATTACTAAATTGAAAAATATATATATTTAAGCAATTAATCCCTTTAGAAATCAATTTGCATCATAAAGCATAATGCCACACCAACAGCAACAAGGCAACAATTGATAGATTATTAGCTATTAAGTAAATCAAGCGATATGGGATTAGTGCAGGAAAGTGGTGCTGAAGTAAAAAGATCAGACCTGGTTTTATTGAATGGTGTTGCAAGTACAGAGCCCAAAATAGTCTACTCCTGCTGTTTCTTATGTTCTTAAAATCAATCTCCACTATTTAACATTTTTATTGGAATTATGCAATCTCAAACCAGACTATCGCATAATGTGCCTACGTTAGCTCTTTGAAGGAGTAATTGCATTAGTTCCATTTCTTCACTGTTAACTGTCTGCCCAGCAGATTTATTTCCTTTCTAGAATTTATCCCAGCCATCTTAAGAAAACTGCACCTACTTCCACCAGTCTCTCAGGGAGTCACTCCAGATCAAATTCACCTAATTTCACCACTTTTATTGTTAGATAGCTTACAATCTGTGTCCTCTGCTGGGAAATATCCCTGTATTTTTTAAAACAGTGAACAAAATTGCATAATTACAGTAATTGTAGCAGGAACAATTTCAGTTCAATGAGGTAGGTTTTCAAATGCACTATATTTTTATTCCAAGACAAGTACACCACTCTGTGTTCAATCAAGGTATTGTAATAATAGTATCCCGTGATCTATAGTCCCTTCTTCTTCTTGCGTATGGCGTGCACAGCCTAAATTTGTAGGACAACTTGTTCTATTTGATCTTATTTGATTATGCACGTCGGGTTGATTGCATTAGTCGAAACAGGGCGGACCACGTGAAGGTTGCAATCTCCCACCCCCATCTATAGAGCCCCTGCGTCCGAACTGGCACGTAAAACAAACACAAAAATCTACCATTGATTTCTCTTGTTTTATTGGCAACTAGCCTAGTAGCGAGGAGGAAGAACGTGGAGGATGTAAAATGTCTGCTGCTGGTAAGCATTTGTTAAGTTTCACTCACGACCACCCAAGCAGCAAGTAAAAGGAAGGCAGGCTCTAGCAACCTGACCATTTTGAAATGACCATTTTGAGAAGAACTGCTTTAAGGTGGAAATGCTGCTGGGTGGTGAAGTGGAGGCTTTGGAGAACACCAAGGCTCAGATAGAAGGGACAGCAGCATTAAGGTAAAGAAAAGATATGATTCATCTATTTTCCTAAGTAAGCTAATTTTTAAAGGGAACAGTAATATCAGTGAATGGAGCGGTATGCTCCTCCTATCAGGTGTAGGAAATCAATGAACAGTCAGGTGTCCCTGACAATTGCTTTATCTGGAAGTGTATGCAACTGCAGTTCCTCTCAAACCACATGGATCCATTAGATTGCCAATTGGATTCACTGAGGAGCACTCGGGAAGCAGAAAGTTTAATGGATAGTCGTTTTGGGGAGGTGGTAACACCAAAGATTCAGTCAGGTAAATGGTTGCCAAGAGAGGCAAGCAGGAAATACAGGGGGCTACTTTAATTATCCCCCTTTCAAACAATAATATCAGTTGGTGGTGGGGTGAGCCACTCACAAAAATAGCAGCAGACCCTGCAGCCAGATCAATGGCACCATAACTGGATCTGCTGTAAAGCAAGGTAGGGCAAAGTCTGGGCGAGCAATAGTGATTAGGAGCTCTTTTGTCAGGGGCAATAGTGATAAGGAACCCTTTAGAGGGGTTTCTATGGCTGCAAGCAAGAATCCAAGATGATGTGTTGTCTCCCTGTTGCCATGCGCAAACAAATATCCAAGATGAAGTGTTATCTCCCTGTTGCCATGGTTAAGGATGTTTCTGTGGACAGAACATTCTGAAAGAGGATGAGCAGCCAGAGGTAGTGCTTCATATTGATACAAATGACAAAAACAAGAAGAGAGATAAGGACCTACAAATAAAATGTAGGGAGTAATGTTAAGAAGCAGGACCTCTGAGATTGTAATTACAAGATTACTCCCCATGCCACAAGTAGTGAGGCAAGCAATACAAATATTGCATATTTAAATGTGCAGCTAAGTAGGAGTGAGCACTTCAGGTACATGGATTATTCTTCCAGGCCAGGTGGGATGTATATAAGGGCAATTGTACTTGAACTGGAGAGAAACCAATATCCTGGTGAGGAGGTTTGCTGATGCTACTCAGGAGGGGTTAGAAACATAGAAACATAGAAATTAGGTGCAGGAGTAGGCCATTCGGCCCTTCAAGCCTGCACCGCCATTCAATATGATCATGGCTGATCATCCAACTCAGTATCCCGTACCTGCCTTCTCTCCATACCCTCTGATCCCCTTAGCGACAAGGGCCACATCTAACTCCCTCTTAAATATAGCCAATGAACTGGCCTCAACTACCCTCTGTGGCAGAGAGTTCCAGAGATTCACCACTCTCTGTGTGAAAAAAGTTCTTCTCATCTCGGTTTTAAAGGATTTCCCCCTTATCCTTAAGCTGTGACCCCTTGTCCTGGACTTCCCCAACATCGGGAGCAATCTTCCTGCATCTGCAACCCCTTAAGAATTTTGTAAGTTTCTATAAGATCCCCTCTCAATCTCCTAAATTCTAGAGAGTATAAACCAAGTCTATCCAGTCTTTCTTCATAAGACAGTCCTGACATCCCAGGAATCAGTCTGGTGAACCTTCTCTGCACTCCCTCTATGGCAATAATGTCCTTCCTCAGATTTGGAGACCAAAACTGTACGCAATACTTCAGGTGTGGTCTCACCAAGACCCTGTACAACTGCAGTAGAACCTCCCTGCTCCTATACTCAAATCCTTTTGCTATGAAAGCTAACATACCATTCGCATTCTTCACTGCCTGCTCCATCTGCATGCCTACTTTCAATGACTGGTGTACCATGACACCCAGGTCTCGCTGCATCTCCTCTTTTCCTAGTCGGCCACCATTTAGATAATAGTCTGCTTTCCTGTTTTTGCCACCAAAATGGATAACCTCACATTTATCCACATTATACTGCATCTGCCAAACATTTGCCCACTCACCCAGCCTATCCAAATCACCTTGCAGTCTCCTAGCATCCTCCTCCTCACAGCTAACACTGCCCCCCAGCTTAGTGTCATCCGCAAACTTGGAGATATTGCCTTCAATTCCCTCATCCAGATCATTAATATATATTGTAAATAGCTGGGGTCCCAGCACTGAGCCTTGCGGTACCCCACTAGTCACTGCCTGCCATTGTGAAAAGGACCCGTTTACTCCTACTCTTTGCTTCCTGTTTGCCAGCCAGTTCTCTATCCACATCAATACTGAACCCCCAATGCCGTGTGCTTTAAGTTTGTATACTAATCTCTTATGTGGGATCTTGTCGAAAGCCTTCTGGAAGTCCAGATACACCACATCCACTGGTTCTCCCCTATCCACGCTACTAGTTACATCCTCGAAAAATTCTATAAGATTCGTCAGACATGATTTACCTTTTGTAAATCCATGCTGACTTTGTCCAATGATTTCACCACTTTCCAAATGTGCTGCTATCCCATCTTTAATAACCGACTGTAGCAGTTTCCCCACTACCGATGTTAGACTAACTGGTCTGTAATTCCCCGTTTTCTCTCTCCCTCCCTTCTTAAAAAGTGGGGTTACGTTTGCTACCCTCCAATCCTCAGGAACTACTCCAGAATCTAAAGAGTTTTGAAAGATTATTACTAATGCATCCGCTATTTCTGGAGCTACTTCCTTAAGTACTCTGGGATGCAGCCTATCTGGCCCTGGGGATTTATCGGCCTTTAATCCATTCAATTTACCCAACACTACTTCCCGGCTAACCTGGATTTCACTCAATTCCTCCAACTCCTTTGACCCGCGGTCCCCTGCTATTTCCGGCAAATTATTTATGTCTTCCTTAGTGAAGACGGAACCAAAGTAGTTATTCAATTGGCCCGCCATATCCTTGTTCCCCATGATCAACTCACCTGTTTCTGACTGCAAGGGACCTACATTTGTTTTAACTAATCTCTTTCTTTTCACATATCTATAAAAACTTTTGCAGGGTTCATACTAGCCTGGCAAGTGGGTGGGACCCAAAGTACTAGTGTGGTAGAAGGAAAGTTATGGCAGATATATATGTTAAAGCAAAGATAGTCACAAAAAGCTGGAGTAACTCCAGCTTTTTGTGCCTATCTTCGGTTTAAACCAACATCTGCAGTTCCTTCCTATACATGTTAAAGCAAGCAGGTTCAGTGGACAGGGCAGTCAGGGGCAAGTCAGGGAATGAGGAAGGTCTGATAAACTAAATTGTATTTATGTTAATGGAAGATGCATGACAGGTAATGTGGATGAACTCCGGGCATGAATTGGTACATGGAAGTGGGATATTATAACAATAAAGAAAACATGTTTGAACGAGGGGCAGGACTGGCAGCTCAATGTTCCAGAGTACAAATGCTACAAGCATGATAGAGCCAGAAGAGAGGAGGAGCAACATTTTTTATTCAGAAGAACAATACTGCAGTACTTAGAGAAGATATTCTTTCAGGATCGTCCAGTGAGACTATATAGGTTAATGAGTGATAGGAGCAGAATTGGGCCATTCGGCTCATCGTCTACTCCGCCATTAAATCACAAATTTAAGTCCTAAAATGGAAACAGGCAAATTTTGGATTAGATAGGCACTTGTGAAGGGTGATCGGGAATGGCTGTTTGCAAGTAACGGGATTCCTGGCAAGTGCGAGACTTCAAAAAGTGAGATGGGGATAGTGCAGGGATAACATTTTCTTATTAGAGTGAAGTTCAAGATTAGGGAACCCTGGTTGACAAAGGATATTGAGGCACGAGTCAAGAAAAAGTAGTGTGTGTATGTGAAATATAATCATGTGGGATCAACCCAATCCCTTCAGTATGAAGGTGTAGGAGTACATGTAAGAGGGAATTCAGGAAGGCCACAGGAGATAGGCGACATTTCAGATTAATATTTCTCATTTGCATTTATCATGGAGAATGTCATGCAACCAATGAATGATGGCGCCTGCCTGTGGCGACATTTTGCAGTGGAACAACTCCAGGACTGTTTGGAGTCTGTAGACTGGGCAATGTTCAGGGACTCAGCAACGGACCTGAATGAATATGCCACAGTCGTTACAGAAATGTGTGGAGGACTACATCCCAACAAAAACCTTCCGAGTGTTTCCTAACCAAAAGCGTTGGATGATCCATTAGTTCCGCACTCTTCTGAACTCCAGATCCCAGGCATTTATGCCTGTAAATGCAGAGGTCGACAAGAAATCCAGATATAACCTTGGTAAGACAATCAAAAAGGCCAAAAGAGACCTGCTCCAAGCTGGAGGATGAGATCGATGTTCAGCAACTGTGGCAGGGCTTGAATGTCATCACCTCCTACAAGGCAAAATCAGGAGGGAGCTCAATTGTCAGCGAAGCATCACTCCCTGACGAGCTCAATGCATTTTACACACGCTTTGATAGGGAGAACACTGATGTGCCTTCCCGAGCCCCCATTTGCCGTGATGGTATTTCAGTCACAGTCATAGAGGCCGACGTTAGAAGATCCTTCAGAGGGGTGAACCCTCGAAAAGCGCCTGGACCTGATGGTATACACCGCCGTGTTCTAAAAAACCTGTGCGGACAAACTGGCTGAAGTTTTTACAGACATTTTCAACCTCTCACTTCTGAGGTTCCCACCTGCTTTAAAAGGGCATCAATAATACCAAGAAGAGCAAGGTGACGTGCCTCAATTACTATATACCAGTGGCACTAATGTCTGTGGTGATGAAGTGCTTTTGTTAATTCTGGCCAAATTGGAGAGGCCTGGACACTAAAATTGAGTAAAGGCTTCTGGGCTGCTTGGCCATTTGGTCAATTTAAATGTGCCTTCTGCAGAAATGGGACAAGCTGTAGAATGGTGCCAGTTTGTCTAGAGCCCAGAGCTGCAGGAAGAGAATGGAACATCTGCAGATTCTGACAATTAGGTATAAATTGCATGAAAAGTATTGGATGAATGCAAACCAGACATACACATTGTAAATATTGTTGCAAAGCTTTACTCTGCTAGATGTTGATTGGATTAAGTGCTGAGGAGCCTTGTCTGGGTTTCCTGACTATCAAGGCACATGTTGCATAATTCATCTCTGTTAAGTTCCATCCAGAAACTTTGTCAGATACATTGTATTAGTCACTATTATTGGGTTTAGGAAATGTCTATCATGTACTGTGTTAATCGATATCTGTTATTGGACTGTATGGTTCGGCCCCTCAAGGTTCGGGGACCTATAAAAAGCCGCTCCCACGAGGTCCTGTGTCGATCTTCTGGGAGAGCGCTTAGGACTGCGTGACCTTCTGGAGTGTCTCTGCTTGAACAAGGCTAAGAGGGCTTGGCCAGGCAGATAGAAAAATAGAAACATAGAAATTAGGTGCAGGAGTAGGCCATTCGGCCCTTCAAGCCTGCACCGCCATTCAATATGATCATGGCTGATCATCCAACTCAGTATCCCGTACCTGCCTTCTCTCCATACCCCCTATCCCCTTAGGCACAAGGGCCACATCTAACTCATTCTTAAATATAGCCAATGAACTGGCCTCAACTACCCTCTGTGGCAGAGAGTTCCAGAGATTCACCACTCTCTGTGTGAAAAAAGTTCTTCTCATCTCGGTTTTAAAGGATTTCCCCCTTATCCTTAAGCTGTGACCCCTTGTCCTGGACTTCCCCAACATCGGGAACAATCTTCCTACATCTAGCCTGTCCAACCCCTTAAGAATTTTGTAAGTTTCTATAAGATACTAGGATCGAACACGCGGTAGTTAGGTATAGTAGTGGGAACTGTTATTGTGTTTTTCCAAAGTAAAGTTTAGATCCGCAAGTGCTTGACAGTGATCTTTGACTGGAACTAGATTGGGGGGAAGCTTAGAACAAGCTATTTACACTTTTGAGAGGCTGATTATGGCGCATATCAACTCCTACCTCGACAAGAACCTCGACCCACTACAGTTCGCTTACTGCCACAACAGATCAACGGTGGATGCGATCTCACTGGCTCTCCACTACGCTCTGGACCACTTGGACAACAAAAACTCATATGTTAGGCTGTTATTCATTGAATACAGCTCGGCGTTTAACACCATCATCCCCTCCGAGTTGGTTACCATGCTCTCAGATCTGTCTCTGCGCATCTCTCTACAATTGGATCCTCGACTTCCTCATCCGCAGACCACAGTCTGTCCATATTGGTGGAAATCTGTCATCCTCGATAACAATCAGTACGGGAGCACCTCAAGGCTGCGTGCTCAGTCCCCTGCTGTACTCACTCTATCCTCATGACTGTGTAGCTGGACATAGTGCGAACTCCATCATCAAGTTCGCCGACGGCACCACTGTTGTGGGACAAATCACTGATGGTGATGAGTCAGAGTATAAAAGTGGATCGCCCAATTGACCAAATGGTGTCAGCTTTCAACACCAGCAAAACCAAGGAACTGATTGTGGACTTTGGAAGGTGTAGGATAGGGACCCACAATCCCGCTTATATCAACAGATGGTGGAAAGGGTCAAGAACTTCAAATTCTTGGACGTGCATATTTTCAAAGATCTTTCCTGGTCCCAGCACACTGATGCCATTATGAAGAAAGCACATCAGCGCCTCTACTTCCTGAGAAGATTACGGAGAGTCGGTATGTCAAAGAGGACTCTCTCGAACTTCTGCAGAATGGTGCCAGTTTGTCTAGACCCTAGATAAGAGCTTCAGGAAGAGAATGGAACATCTGCAGATTCTGACATTTAGGTGTAAATTGCATGAAACGGATTGGATGAATGAGGGGGGGGGGGGGGGGGGAGGGGGAGGATGGGGGGAGGGAAGGGGAGGGGAGTGTGAGCCGCTGACTTCCCGCGAGCTGCTCAACACACTGCGCCCCTTCAGCTTTTTATTTTCCTCGCCGTGTTATTGACAGTGAGTGCCGGAAGGGGTGGTTTTTACGATTTTTAAACCTTCATAACTTTTGTACTATTTCACCGATCGGAACAAAACTTATTTGACTTGTAGCAGAGGAGAGTGGTAAGGTGATGACAAATTGTAACGCTATGGGGGATCGTTTTTGCGCAAATTTTATTACAATGCAGATCGGAAGTGGTCAAGGATAGACAGACAGTCCTGTGCATGGCTGCCCAGCCAGCAGCTGTCTGTCTTTTCATCTTTTTATTTTAGTTAGTTAAAGTGTTTTGTTTGGAGGTCTAGACTTTTTTATGTGGAGGGTGGGGGGTGGGGGGGAAGGGGGAAACTACCTTTCAGGGTCCCTACCTGGTCGGAGAGGCAGCTTTTCTCCGGGCTGCAGCTTCGACCCGTCCTCGCGGCCTACCAGCGGGCCTGGAGCGGCGTTTCCTGTCGGGGACCGCCCAGAACCTCGGTTTCGGCGGCGGCACAGCACTGGAGCGCTATCGCGGAGCGGGCGATGCCTGGCCCGGGTCGCCGCACTGGAGCTCCAGTGAGCTGAAGATCGCTGAGGAAAACATCGCGGAGCTGCGGGACTGTGGAGCGACCAGCTGCGGGCGGCGACGCTGAACTTTACAACGGGAGCCTGGGGTCTCTAGATGAGATCGCCAGTTGTGGAGCTTCAACCGGTGCGGCCTTGTTGGCTTCGGAAGCCGCTGCCTCTAGTACGGAAACGGCCGTTCCAGGGTTCCCAAGCCGCTGAGAGGACTCTCCCGACGCCGGAGCAACATCACCCGGCGAGAACGGCCTGGAACATCGGGCCTCCGTAGAGGCAACTGTGGAGGCCTCAATAGGCCCGACTATGGGTGAACTGGGGTTGGGGACTGGACTTTGTGCCTTCCCTCATAATGGGAACCATTGTGGGGGGATGTTCTTTATGTTTAAAACTCTTATTAATGTTTTGTCTGTATTCCTTTTTTATGTGCTGCAAAATGGCAAGAAGCATTTCACTTCACTACACCTAGGTGTATGTGAATGTGACCAATAAAATTCCTTTGATACAAGGTGGGACGAGCCTATTTAAGCAACTCAGTCAGCAAAGATAAGTTGGTCAAAGGGTCTGTTTCTGTGCTGCACAGCTCTATAATTTTAATTATATTTGCCTCTATCACCTCCTGCGTGAAGTAATTCAGCGGAAGAGACGGCATCTCTGGAGAGAAGGAATGGGTGATGTTTCAGGGCCTTCTTCTGACTGGAGATGTGTCTGAAGACGTGTCTCAACCCGAAATGTCACTCATTCTTTCTCTCCAGAAATGCTGTCTCTTCCGCTGAGTTCCCAAAGCAATTCACTGTCAATTAGTTTTGAGATCTTATTGTGTTTAAGTAGGCAAACCCTGCAAAGATAGTTCTGCAGTGTGTGTGGTTGCATCTTTCAGGTGAGACGTTAAACAGAGATACAAATCTGTCTGCTCTCTGAGATAAATGATCCTGGGATGTCACGCAAAAGAGCTGACAAAATGTAGTGGTCCCGAACCATTAACTTAAGAGTCACACAGCATGGGAACAGGCAATTTCAACCCAACTTATACTTGCTGACCTTGATGCCCTGTCTAAGCTAGTCCCATTTGCCCGCATTTAGCCCACAATCCTCTAAATCGTTCCTTTGGTTCCGTCTTCACTATGGAAGGCATAAATAATCTGCCGGAAATAGCAGGGGACTGCGGGTCAAAGGAGATGGAGGAACTGAGTGAAATCCAGGTGAGCCGGGAAGTGGTGTTAGGCAAATTGAATGGATTAAAGGCCGATAAATCCCCAGGGCCAGATAGGCTGCATCCCAGAGTACTTAAGGAAGTACCTCCAGAAATAGTGGATGCATTAGTAATAATTTTTCAAAACTGTTTAGATTCTGGAGTAGTTCCTGAGGATTGGAGGGTAGCTAATGTAACCCCACTTTTTAAAAAGGGAGGGAGAGAGAAAACGGGGAATTACAGACCAGTTAGTCTAACATCGGTAGTGGGGAAACTGCTAGAGTTAGTTATTAATGATGGGATAGCAGCACATTTGAAAAGTGGTGAAATCATTGGACAAAGTCAGCATGGATTTACAAAAGGTAAATCATGTCTGACGAATCTTATAGAATTTTTCGAGGATGTAACTAGTAGAGTGGATAGGGGAGAACCAGTGGATGTGTTATATCTGGACTTTCAGAAGGCTTTCGACAAGGTCCCACATAAGAGAATAGTATACTAACTTAAAGCACACGGTATTGGGGGTTCAGTATTGATGTGGATAGAGAACTGGCTAGCAAACAGGAAGCAAAGAGTAGGAGTAAACGGGTCCTTTTCAGAATGGCAGGCAGTGACTAGTGGGGTACTGCAAGGCTCAGTGCTGGGACCCCAGCTATTTATAATATATATTAATGATTTGGACGAGGGAATTGAATGCAACATCCCCAAGTTTGCGGATGACAATAAGCTGGGGGGCAGTGTTAGCTGTGAGGAGGATGCTAGGAGGCTGCAAGGTGATTTGAATAGGCTGGGTGAGTGGGCAAATGCATGGCAGATGCAGTATAATGTGGATAAATGTGAGGTTATCCACTTTGGTGGCAAAAACAGGAAAGCAGACTATTATCTAAATGGTGGCCAATTAGGAAAAGGGGAGATGCAATGAGACCTGGGTGTCATGGTACACCAGTCATTGAAAGTAGGCATGTAGGTGCAGCAGGCAGTGAAGAAAGCAAATGGTATGTTAGCATTCATAGCAAAAGGATTTGAGTATAGGAGCATGGAGGTTCTACTGCAGTTGTACTCTTGGTGAGACCACACCTGGAGTATTGCGTACAGTTTTGGTCTCCAAATCTGAGGAAGGACAATATTGCCATAGAGGGAGTGCAGAGAAGGTTTACCAGACTGATTCCTGGGATGTCAGGACTTTCATATGAAAAAAGACTGGATAGACTTGCCGTGTACTCGCTAGAATTTAGGAGATTGAGGGGGGATCTTATAGAAATTTACAAAATTCTTAAGGGGTTGGACAGGCTAGATGCAGGAAGATTGTACCTGATGTTGGGGAAGTCCAGGACAAGGGGTCACAGCTTAAGGATAGAGGGGAAATCCTTTAGGACCGAGATGAGAAAAACTTTTTTCACACAGAGAGTGGTGAATCTCTGGAATTCTCTGCCACAGAAGGTAGTTGAAACCAGTTTATTGGCTATATTGAAGAAGGAGTTAGATGTGGCCCTTAGTGGATAAAGGGATCAGGGGGGTATGGAGAGAAGGCAGGTACGGGATACTGAGTTGGATGATCAGCCATATATATTTAATGTTGTTATTGTACCTGCATCAAATACTTCCTCTGGCAGATTGTTCCATGTTCCCAGCAACATCTGTGTATAAAGTTATCACTCAATTTCCTGATAAATCTTTCCCCTCGCACTAAAACCCATGCCTTCTTTTATTCCCCCTACTAGTGCATTCCACACTATGCCTCTCATGATTTAATACACCCAAGATCACATCTCAACCTCCTGTGCTGTCACTTCTCGCTTTCTTCAAAGGTATCGCTTGACCACCTCAGTGTTTCCATCCTTCTCTGTATCCGTTTAGAAGAGCAAAGAGCAGCAGCAAAGATACTAGAGGAGCTTTGAGCAGCAGCAAAGATACTAGAGGAGCTTTGAGCAGCAGTGCTGGCCTGTCCAGTCACTGTGCTGTTGGCGGGATCCATCTGCAAGCTCGGGCCCAGCTCGCTGAGACGGGACGCTAGAGCAATGCAACTCAGTACTTCTCTTCCGCGCACCTTATTATGGAGCCTCCCGCATCGCATCATTGTCTGAACTCACCGCCATCCAGGTCCACGGTGTAGGTGGGCAGCGGCTCGAGCGATAACCGGTAACTCTCAAATTTGGCGTCAATGAGCCGCCTGTCCACAGTCAGGGAGCAGTTGGCCGCCGCCATCGCGCTCCGTCAACACAAGCGGCGAGCATGACGGGAGTTGTAGTTCCCGGCGGATGTTGCATTTATTAACATCTCAAATATTGGAACATATTTTAAACGTGGAGTATTATATTTGTGAACAGCCATATCATTTAACCTATGGTCATGTGCTGCGATCTTGTGGTCGATGTTATTGACGAGAGGAGGGAGGGAGGGGGGGGGGAGATTAGTAACAGCGCACCTGCAACTCCCTGTGTAAGTTTTGCTTTTTAAAAGCAACACAAATTAATAGATTTTTTTTCCATTTGCTGTCATTTTTCCGCCTTCTGGTCATTTTGAATGATCTCCAGTTGTCGGCTGTTGATTGCGTGGGGAACAAATGTGCAGGAGCGCGGGTGTTGGGGGAAGCAGCGTGGATGAGCACCGTCTCCTTGGATCCGAGGTGTTGGGGGCCGAGGAGGTGAGGAAGAGCAGCGCTGAGCTGAGCAGAGCAGCGCTTGGCGGCGGCGACGGGGGATACGGGTGTAAAGGGGGACAGGGAGAAGGGTAGGTGGGAGGAGGAGCTGTGGGGGTTGGGTATGAGTGGGTTGCTGCAGGAGAAGTCGGAGGGGAGGGGGTGTAAAGGAAGATGAAGCCGTCAGGGTGAGGCTGGCTGGCTGGCTAGGGATGTAATTTGTGTTGGGATGGGGAGGGGATTAATTTTTTATCGCACTTGGAACTTGCTGCCTAAGAGTTACAATCAATGATTACTAAAAGTACCTCGTATTAATAGCACCAGTAAATTGGGATAATTGTTGCGGTGTCCGTTGTATAAAGGCATCATAACCTTGTACACCTCGCAAAACTCACTTCAACTCCTCCTTCCCTCGGAGACCATTTCTTACTTTTCTAACCATACCTTGTAGATAAAAATCTCACATCCCCAGAACCATTCTGGTAAATTTTCCCTGTACAGTTTTGAGAATCGCTGTAAGCTTCCTAAAGTGGCGTGACATGGGCTAGACATAATAGTCTGTGGATTAAACAGAGTTTTCGAAATGTTTGGCTCAACTTCCCTGCTCTTATTCTCAATACCTTTACTTGTGAATCACAAGATCAATTTCCTTAATTACTGTATCAATATGTCCTGCCTCCTTCAAAGATCTGCGTACTTGAGGCCCAGAGTGCCAGTGTTAATACTAATCTTATTTTAGAATAATCCTGTTAAATCTATACTTTTTTCATTCCTTCTGCCAAAGTGAATCTCCTTGCAGTTCTGCACGTTAAATTCCGCATGGCATTTTTTTTTTTTTGGTCAATAGCTACCTTATCCTGCAAGTTTGCAAATTTGGAGTTCAGAGTAATATGTCAAAATGTTACTAAATGTGACTATATTTATTTCCAATATCAGTCATCGTATATGTATTACGTTGTTGTAATATTGACCGAAGATAGACACAAAATGCTGGAGTAACTCAGCGTGACAGGTAGCATCCCTGGAGAGAAGAATTGGGTGACATTTAGGATCGAGTCGCTTCTTCAGACTGACGCATTATATTGACACGTGGGTATGCACTGACCATCGGATGGGAGCCGAGAGATACAGGAAGAGATTTGTTTTAAATCTCATGGAGACCAACCAATCTCAGCTTTTGTTACCTCAATCCCTCCTGTGCTTTATATTGCATCGACATACACTGCTCAGTGTGAAGTAATAACGAGAGAGGTTAAAAGATGACGGGAAACCCATTAACTACATCTAGATACCTAGAAACTAATTGAAAACGGGCATTTTCCCAAGCAGAACTATTTTGTGGTTAACTTGTTTATCTCCTATCCGACTTGTCTATCTGCTTATACGAGACACTCAGTTTTGTTTTGCGCAGGTCATGTCCAATATGTTGAAGAATAATGGGCACACGTCTAAAAGCCTCGTGTTTTATTCATGAAATAAATTATTTGTCTGACACCTTTGAAGTTTCTGACATTTATAAATAACATTCTAATCTGCTGTTTGGGTCCTGAACCCTAAACAATCATGAAGTGTTTAAATGTCCTAAAAGTCAGTGATTTGCTTGCTTAACTAGGCCCTAGCAAAATGTAGATGTTAAAATAAAGGCTTCTAATTTTCCATAATCTTGTGTTTTCTTGGAATTTAAGCTATCCGAAATGAATAAAGATGCACAACTCCGAGCAACAATAAACCAGAAACTGATAGAAACAGGCGAACGAGAACGGTAAGGCAATTTCCATCTTGAATGTACTTCAGATTTTCTAAATAATTGGGACATTGTTCTAACCTACTCTCTTTTGTCTCCAGACTGAAGGAGTTGCTCAGAGCAAAACTCACTGAATGTGGATGGAAAGATCAGTTAAAAGCGCACTGCAAAGGTACACATTGATTGGGGGAAGACGGCTGCCCAAGATCTTGGTGCATAGGGTGTGTTTATATTGAGGAAATTAGACTGCAGGCTGATTCCTCATAGGTGAGAATTGGGTTTTTGCACTGGGTCCATATCGTTGGCTGAGGAAAGGACTCTGGCTTGTATGTTTAAAAATGGCCATGTAACATGATAAATCAACATAATTTATCTTTCAAGTCAATATTTTTCTAATAAAGGAAGATAAGGAGGCTGAAGAAAATAAATAAGTGACTAGCGAAAGATGGGGTAGAAAAAAAAAACAAACTGAGTGACATATGGGAAATGGGACCCTCTCTGGGTAAGGGGTTAATTATTTAGAAATAAGATGAGCAGAAATGTATTTTGTGAACGGCAAGGTATGCTCTGGTGTTTATTAAGGATGGTAGACTTTTGAACCAAGGGAAATAGGAACCGTGAAGATCGGCTTTGATCTTGCTGAATGGTGGGACAGAATCAAGAGCAGAATGGCCTGTTCTATTATTTCTCACATTCCATTCTTGAATGGAAGGAATTGGGCCAAAGTATTGGTGTTCATTACTGTGACTTAAGTTGAAATTGGCCATGGGAATGTCTCTTGTCATTTGCCTATGCTGAGCTAATATGTACTATTCATTAAGGATACAGATAATATTGGCAAATGGGATTGTAGAACATAGAACCGATGGAAAGAAGATTTAAAAAGCACTGCAAAAGCCCGATTCAAGTGTTTTCCATGAAGGTAGGAGAGAGGGAGCAGCCAGAAGCAGCGAGAGCTAGTATTGGCTGGAAGTCGGCGAGTCAGAGGGAAAGGCTGAGGATTGCCTGAGAGGTCGGCAGCAGGTGAAGAAGGCAGGGATTGGCTGAGGAATAAAATTTTTGTAAATTGGCGAATTAGGCAATTAATTAGCCATTATAAGCAAGATTGCTCTAGGGGAGCGGCCTTGTCGATGGAGGTGCCTTGTGAGAAAAATGCGTAGTCTTTGGCTCGAGTCTTGTGAGAAAAGTGTGAGTCTTTGGCGAGGAGGCTGAGGAGAGGAGACTACGCCAAAAGTTGGAGAGGACGAGACGTGGTGAAAATAAGACGGGTAAGCTGATTCAGTGTGAGGCTTGCAGGATATGCGAGGTCAGGGACACTGATGGTGCTTCTGGCTGCTACAACTGTGGAAAGTGTGTCCAGGTTCAGCTCCTGAAGGACTGTGTTTAAGAAGGAAATGCACATGCTGGAAAATCGAAGGTAGACACTGATGACAGTCTGAAGAAGGGTTTCGGCCCGAAACGTTGCCTATTTCCTTCGCTCCTTAGATGCTGCTGCGCCCGCTGAGTTTCTCCAACACCTTTGCCTACCTCCTGAAGGACTGTGTTGGGGCACTGGAGAAGCAACTTGCTGACCTCGGGATCATCCGGGAAAACGAGAGTTTCCTGGACAGGACCTACAGTGAGATCGTTACACCGGAGATCCCCGAAGAGAGAAAGTGGGTGACGATGGGGAAGGGAAGGAAGCTTGGAGTACAGGAGGCCCCAGGGGATGTACCTCTTGAAAATAGGTTCACCCTCATGGAAGCTGTCGGGACAGAAGACAGTGCCATTATGAGCCGGGGACAGGTCTCCGAGTCAAAAGATGACGCCGAGGCAAAACCGAAGAGGCAGACATCAGACGGAGCCGTGGTAGTTGGAGACTCCATCGCGAAAGGTCCAGACAGGGGTTTCTGCGGCAACAGGTGGGAGTCAAGGGTGGTGTGATGCCTCCCTGGTGCCAGGATCCAGGTCGTCATGGCATCCTCTAAGATGAAGGGGAGCAGCCGGAAGTGGCAGTGCATGTCGGCACAAATGACATCGGGAGAAAGAGGAAAGACATTCTACAACGTGACTTCAGAGAACTCAGACCTCCAGGGTGGTTATCTCCAGTTTGCTTCCAGTTCCTCGTGCTGGTGAGGGCAGGAACAGGGAGATAGAGGATCTGAATATGTGGCTGTGTAGCTGGGGCAGGGGTTTGGATTCTTAGACCACTGGGATCTGTTTTAGGGGAAGGGTAAATTGTACAAAAAGGACGCGTTGCACCTTAACAGGAGGAGGATCAGCTTTTTGGCAGGCAGCTTTGCCACTGCTACACGGGTGTGTTTAAACTAAATAGTGGGGGGGGGGGGGGGAGACATGCTGGAGGTATAAGGATGGAGTTCAAGGGAAAGAAAATTTAAGAAAGACACCAGAATTAATGGGGCAGAAAGCTCAGGAAAGGATAGGAGAGTAAGACCAAGTGAAATAGGAATTGATGTGAAGAGCGAGGGGAGTAATGGATTAAAAGTATTATATATGAATACACGAAGTATAAGAAATAAAACGGATGAGCTTGAGGCTCGGTTAGAAATTGGCACGTATGATGTTGTGGGAATTACAGAGACATGACTGCAAGAGGACCAGAGCTGGGAACTGAATATTCAAGGGTATACGTCCTATCGGTATGGCAGAAAGGTGAGCAGAGGGGGTTTGGTAGGAATTTCATTGGTGAGCAATGTAATTCAGTCCCTTGCGAGGGGTGACAGAATCAGATGTAAAGTCAGTAAACTGAGAAATTGTAAGGGTAAAAATACCCTAATGGGAATTATCTACAGCCCTTCCCCCCCAAACAATAGCCTGGATATAGGGTGCAAGTTGAATCAAGAGTTAGAGTTGGCACGTCGCAAATGTAATGTTACGGTTGTTATGGGAGATTTCAACATGCAGGTAGACTGGAAAAATCAGGTTGGTGTTGGACCCCAAGAAAGGGAGTTTGTGGAGTGCCTCTGTGATGGATTCTTAGAGCAGCTTGTACTAGAACCAACCAGGGAGAAGGCAATTCTGGATTTAGTGTTGTGTAATGATCCGGATTTGATAAGAAAACTCGAGGTAAAGAAGCCATTAGAAGGTAGTGACCATAATATGATGTTTTAATCTATAATTTGAGAGTGAGAAGAGAAAATGGGAAGTGTCAGTATTACAGTTGTACAAAGGGGACAATGGAACCAATAGGGAGGAGCTGGCCAAAGTTGACTGGAAAGATACCCTAGCAGGGATGACAGTGGAACAACAGTGGCAGGTATTTCTGGGAATAATACAGAAGGTGCAGGATCAGCTCATACCAAAGAGGAAGAAAGATTCCAAGAGGAGTAAGGGGTGACTGTGGCTGACAAAGGAAATCAAGGACAGTATAAAAATAAAAGATATGTATAACATAGCAAAGATGAGCAGGAAGCCAGAAGATTGGGTAACTTTTAAAGACCAACAGAAGATAACTAAAAAGGCAATGCGGGGAGAAAAGATGATGTACGAAGGTAAGCTAACCAAGAATATAAATGAGGTTAGTAAAAGCGTCTTTAGGTATGTGAAGAGGAAAAAATTAGTTAAGACCAAAGTTGAACCCTTCAAGACTGAAACGGGTGAATTTATTATGGGGAACAAGGAAATGGCAGACGAGTTGAACAGGTACTTTGGATCCGTCTTCACTAAGGAAGACAAAAAACAATTTCCGTGATTTACTAGTGGCCAGAGGATCTAGGGTGACGGAGGAACTGAAGAAAATTCACATTAGGCAGGAAATGGTGTTGCGTGGACTGATGGAGCTGAAGGCTGATAAATCCCCAGGGCCTGATGGTCTGCATCCCAGGGTACTTAAGGAAGTAGCTCTAGAAATCATGGATGCATTGGTGATCATTTTCCAATGTTCTATAGATTCCAGATCAGTTCCTGTGGATTGGAGGGTAGCAAATGTTATCCCACTTTTTAAGAAAGGCGGGAGAGAGAAAACAGGGAATTATAGACCAGTTAGCTGGACATCGGTGGTGGGGGAGATGCTGGAGTCAATTATAAAAGATGAAATAGCGGCACATTTGAAAAGCAGTAACAGGATCGGTCCGAGTCCGCATGGATTTACAAAGGGGAAATCATGCTTGACTAATCTTCTGGAATTTTTTGAGGATGTAACTAGGAAAATGGACAAGGGAGAGCCAGTGGATGTAGTGTACTTGGACTTTCAGAAAGCGTTTGATAAGGTCCCACGTAGGAGATTAGTGGGCAAAATTACAGCACTTTGTATTGGGGTAGGGTACTGACATGGATAGAAAATTGGTTGGCAGACGGGAAACAAAGAGTAGGGATTAACGGGCCCCTTTCAGAATGGCAGGTAGTGACTAGTGTGGTACCGCAAGCCTCGGTGCTGGGACCGCAGCTATTTACAATATACATCAGTGATTTAGAAGAAGGGATTCAAAGTAACATCAGCAAATTTGCAGATGACACAAAGCTGGATGGCAGTGTGAACTGCGAGGAGGATGCTGTGAGGCTGCAGGCGACTTGGATAGATTGGGTGAGTTGGCAGAAGCATGGCAGATGAAGTATAATGTGGATGAATATGAAGTTATCCACTTTGGTGGCAAGAACAGTAAGGGAGATTATTATCTGAATGGTGTCAGATTAGGAGAAAGGGAGCTGCAACGAGACCTGAGTGTGCTTGTACATCAGTCACTGAAAGTAAGCATGCAGGTACAGCAGGCAGTGAAGAAAGCTAATGGCATGTTGGCCTTCATTGCGTGCGGATTTGCGTTTTGGAGCAACGAGGTTCTACTGCAGGTGTATGGGGCCCTGGTAAGATCACACCTGGAGTATATTGTGTAATTTTGGTCTCCTAATTTGTGGAAGGACATTCTTGATACTGAAGGTGTGCAGCATAGGTTCACCAGGTTAATTCCTGGTATGGCGGGACTGATGGATGATGAAAGAATGGATCGTCTGGGCTTGTATTTGCTGGAATTTAGAAGGGATCTTATAGAAACATATAAAATTCTTAGAGGATTGGAAAGGGTAGATGCAGGAAAAATGTTCCTGATGTTGGAGGAGTCCAGAACCAGTGGTCACAGTTTAAGAATAAGGGGTAGGCCATTTATCCCTGAGATGAGGAAAAACATTTTCACCCAGAGAGTTGTGAATCTGTGGAATTCACTGCCACAGAATGCAGTGGAGGCCAATTAACTGGATGTGTTCAAGAGAGAGTTAGATTTGGCTCCTGGGATTAAGGGATATGGGGGAAAAAAACCAGTCCTGATTTTGGATGATCAGCCATGATCAATATTGAATGGCTAGACGGGCTGAATGGCCTACTCCTGCACCTGTTTTCTATGTTTCTTGTGCCTCTAAAAAATTGTGAATGTTGAGAGAGCTACTTACAACCTAATTTTGACATAAATGTTTTCTGACCTCTTTTTAATGGCTTTCTTCATATGTTATAGATGTGATCAGAGAAAAAGGATTGGAACATGTTACAGTAGATGATTTGGTGGCAGAAATAACTCCAAAAGGAAGAGGTCTGTATTGTATTGTATATCTTTATTGTCATTTCCTGAGTATTCGCATACCCAGAGGAAACAAAAAAACGTTTCTCAACCAGTGTCCATTCAGTGAGCATGAAAAATAAATAGAAATAAAAAATACATGTATTTTGAACAAATTTAACACTCTACTAAACATTCAACAGGCGTTCCGACCGGCAGCGGCACAACAGTGGCTCTGCTGCAGTGTGTCCAGGTTGGGGGTTCGTGCGCGATACTTGGCAGGGGGCAAAGTCCATTTAGCAGTCTTATAGCCTGTGGGAAGAAGCTGAGGAGCATCCTGCTGGTTTTGCAGCTAATGCTCCTGTACCTCTTCCCAGATGGCAGGATGGAGAAAATGTCATGCGATGGGTGGTAAGGGTCTTTGATGATGGAGATGGCTCTGCTGATACATCTCTTCCTGTATATGTCCAGCAGGAAGGGGAGTGTAGCACCAATAATCCAGCTGGCGGTCTTCACAATCCTGTCTAGTTGGTGCCGTTCGTACGCCTTGCAGCTCCCGAACCAGGAAGTGATGCCGTAGGTCAATGTGCTCTCGACAGTCCCCCTATAAAAAGTCCGTAGGTGTGTGGTGGGGAGGCCTGCTTTACGTAGTCTTCGGAGAGGGTGTAGTCGCTGCTGGGCTCTCTTGACCAGAGCTGTGGTGTTGGCCGTGGACGTCAGGTCATCAGACAGATGTAGTCCTAGGAACTTCATGCTGCTGACCCTTTCCACATCAGCTCCGTCGATGTGCAGAGGTGTATGGTGTTGTTTCCCCGCCCTCCTGAAGTCAACCACCATCTCCTTAGTTTTTCCCACGTTAAGAATGAGGTTGTGGGATTTGCACCAACCTGTGAGCAGCTCCACCTCCATCCTGTACGCCGATTCATCATTGTTCACTGATGAGACCCACCACTGTTGTGTCATCAGCGAACTTGTTGATGAAGTTGTTATTGAGTCTGGCAGTACAGTCGTGTGTCAGCAGACTAAACAGCAGGGGGCTTAGGACACAGCCTTGGGGTGAGCCAGTGCTCACGGCTATGGTTTTTGATGTCCTACTGCCCACCCTGACTGTCTGCTGCCGTTGCGACAGAAAGTTCAGGACCCAGTTGCATGTGCCAGCATCAACCCCCAATAGCTCCAACTTCTCCACCAGCTGCTGCGGAATGATTGTATTGAAAGCAGAGCTGAAGTCTATGAAGAGGATCCTTGCATAGGTATTTTTCCGATCGAGATGTGACAATACGAGGTTCAGTGTTGTTGAGACTGCGTCCTCTGTGGATCAGTTGGCTCTGTAGACGAACTGCAGTGGGTCTAGGTCGGCAGGTAGACTATTTTTGATGTGCTGCATAACTAGTCGCTCTAGTTGCATAACTAGTTGCAGATATTAAAGGGTGACTAATACATTTGTCAGCTGCAAATGTGAATAATTCTACGGCACCACTTCCTGCTTTAGTATGTAATCTGTTTTGAGGGTTCACTTGGAATTGTTATACATTGGAGGGTGCAGTTCAGGAGGAGCAAAAGTACCCACATTTTAATTTGTTTCTCAAATTATTGGGACGGTTAGAACTTAATGTTGTCCCCTGATTAAGCTTCACAAATTTAATTTGAAACAAATAATGAATATATCAACAATAACACTAAATAGGATTGATACTTTTTAATACGGGACAAAGTCCAAAGTATTCGTGGAAGCTTGTTCAGTCAAAAATGAATGAGACCTAAATCTTTCAGTGAAAGTTGATGTTTTTTTCTAAGTTCAGGGATGAGAGATGTTGACATGTTTAGGGAAATAATTCATAAGCTAGCTAGCGAGCAGAATGGCTGCTAATGAAATGAGGATATCGAGATGCAAGTATTGTGTTTTGCAGAGTAGTTGGCCTAGAAGATAAAGGTGCAATTGGTAAACCTATTAAAAGTTTAACACCGGTTGAATTCCTTTAGTGAGGGGCAAAATGCCAAATTTGATTTGTGATGCCACAAAGTGATTATTGACCTGGATATTAATTCCTGCAGTAGCTCACTAGTTTGATGGTTATTTCCACTACCAACATGGCACCTTACACATTGAACTTGTAATATTCATTTGTTGTGCTATTTTCTGTTCCTATGAAACTTGCCCTTCTTTTGCCCCTCCAAAACGACCCCCTCCCCAAGTACTTTCCCCTGAGATTGTAGCAGATGTAATACCACCTCTCCCGCCTCAATCCACGAACCCCAGCAATCCTTCCAGGTGTGACACGTCCATCTCTTCAAACCTCATCTACTGCATTTGATGCTCCTGATATGGCCTCCTTTACATCGACAAGATCAGGTGTAGATCTGGTGACAGTTTCGCAAAACACTTGGGCTCGGTCTGAAAAGGCCTGCTGAATCTCCCGATTGCTAACCATTTTAACTCCTATTCCCATGCTGGTCTTTCAATCCTGGACCATCTCCATCGTGAGTGTGAGACCACACGCAAACTAAAGGGACAGCACCTCGTATTTTGCAACGGAAAACTTATAACCCAACGGTATGAACGTTGTAGACACCAGGAACTGCAGGCGTGGTTTACAAAAACAAAGATGCAATGTGCTGGAGTAACTCAGCATCTCTGGAGAACATGGTTAGATCATATTTTGGGGCATTACATTTATTCAGACTCATGAATGTTTAGGTGATAAAAATTGAATTCTCCAAATTCAAGTAACAACTCCCCACCCTCTTCCTTCCTCTTTGTACTCAATTCTACTATGTATAAACAATTCCTTTTGAGATTATATATTCTTGCCTTGTATACAACTCCATTTTTCTTTGCTTTGAATTCAATCTGTCAACTTGTTAACCTGCTCGCTATCCTTTTTTTGATTTACCACATCTGGTAAAAGGCGGCAATATTCAATATGATTGATCTTGTGCCAATGTCCAAACTTTAAATCAAAATCAAAACATAATATCTCTGGGAATACCACTGCTGAACTGGTTTATGAAATCATTGAACTACCCCGTTGAGTCTTAGCTTGCCTTTATCCATTTAGGTGCAAGCTTTTTTATACCTTGCTCTTGTGTATCTACTGTATTTTCCAACCTTGTCACTTTTGCACAATGCTGAAAACATGATGATTTAACTCGTCAGATTTATTTATTTTGCAAGTGCTCTGTTAACTTTGGAAAGACCTGAAACAACATGCAAGCCACTAGGAAGCGGAGGAAGAGGAACATATTCTAGCTTGTTCTTAACAATAGAGTGAGCATAAGCATATTTTCAGTGAATGGAATGGTGCGGCAGGCTCAAGAAACAGAAGAGGTCAGAGAGGAGGCAAATACAGAATCACCTAACTTAAGGACTGTCTGATTTCTTGCTGAATTGCAATGGGGAAAAAAAGATTGTTTGGTATGAAGGCTATGAGCAATTTTGGTCATAGTGAATGAACAACATAGCCAGATAGGGTGAGGTCTTCGTCCCATTGCGAGTAAAGTTCAGGAAGACCAGTGATTGAGGATTGGCTTCCTCTTCAGCAAGCCTGCAACTGGTCAATTGCAAATGAAGAAGAATAATCACAAACCGTTTGAGAAGTTTTTAGCAAAGAACTAGAAGAAAAGATACAGGAGGAGGAGATGTGTAGTACTATTGGCACTATTCTTATGTTTATCATCCTGCCCACATTTGTCATAATTTCCACTGGAGTTTTTGGGTAGGGAGGGAGAGAATAAGAAATGTAGTGCATCTGACTTCAGTAACAAGTTGACAAGTCTCCATCCTCATCTCCAAGCCAAAGTTGTATTCTGGTGCAGTGGCTCTCTCGCGAGCCCCTACTCTTATCTCTACTGTTGTTTTGGTCCCAAACCCCTCACCATCCCATTCCTTGATTTTGAATCGGGATTTGCAGCCTGCTCCATTAACACACTGGATTTTACAGATGATGAATGAGATGATGCACAAATAATCTGAGCTGGTGCATTCTTGCTATCATGTTATGACAATCAAATCATGTAGAAATTTGAATGAGCCTTTTATAATGAAAGATAAACTGACTGCAGGATGGAATTTTGACTTATTGATTTTGCTTTCGCTTAAAATCGGTTGACTAAGTTAGGTCTTTATTCTCTGGAGCGCAGAAGGTTAAGGGGGGACCTGATAGAGGTCTTTAAAATGATGAGAGGGATAGACAGAGTTGATGTGGACAAGCTTTTCCCTTTGAGAATAGGGAAGATTCAAACAAGAGGACATGACTTCAGAATTAAGGGACAGAAATTTAGGGTAATATGAGGGGGAACTTCTTTACGCAGAGAGTGGTAGCGGTGTGGAATGAGCTCCCAGTGGAAGTGGTGGAGGCAGGTTCATTGGTATCATTTAAAAATAAATTGGACAGGCATATGGATGAGAAGGGAATGGAGGGTTATGGTATGAGTGCAGGCAGGTGGGACTAAGGGGAAAAAAAATTTGTCAGCATAGACTTGTAGGGCCGAGATGGCCTGTTTCCGTGCTGTAATTGTTATATGGTTATATGGTTAAAAGATTCCATCAAATCTGGTTTTGATGTGATTGTCTCTCTTTCAGCCCTGGTGCCAGACAGCGTGAAGAAGGAGCTTTTGCAGAGAATAAGGACCTTTCTTTCTCAGCATGCCAGTCTCTAAACTTGATGCCCAAATTAGTTTGCCACTGCTTTATTATTTCAGACTATGAATTTAATCAATCATCAAAATGGCTCCCATTTGAAGCTGCACAGTTTTAATTTTGTGATCAGCTTTGTGACAATTTTTGATACATTTATTGTTGTATTTTTTACGTTCTCAGCCACGATTCAAAAGCAGCTTTTTTTACTCGCCCTCCAATCTTTTTCTTGGTATGTTTAAAAAATGTTTGTTGAAATAAAGATATTTTGAAACGATTATTGCCTCAATGTGCTTTAATCATTTGGTACTTTTTGTTCAAGAGGTAAGTGTAGTTATTATATGTTCCAATCACTCTCTTTTCAGGTTGTAAAGCTGCCACTCTGTGAAAGGTTATTTATTTAACAAAAACTAAAAATGGTGGAAATACTCTGTCATCATTTCATTGGAACTGGATAAGTGAAAAAATAAGCATGTTTCATGTTGCTGAGATGGGGGAGGGGGGGTGGAGAGAGAAAGGATGACAGCTTGATTGCTTGACAAATTTGATCTGCACCCCAATAACTGTTTTTATATAATGTTATATAATTGCAATTAAAGACAAGAAGAATTTAAAAAAACAAGTTGAAACAGAAAGCAACAATCGCATTAATGGAGGCGGAAGGGGCTGAGGTGGGGGGTGGTTTCCTGAAATTGTAAAAAAATAGCATTTTTATGTCCTGAGGGCTGCAATGTGCCTGGGTGGAAGAATAAGTGATGTTCCTTGAGCTTATGTGGGCATTGAAGCAACAATGGAGGACGGAGACAGGTCAGTGTAAAAGTGGAAGGTGGATGGAGAATTAAATTGACAGGAAGTTCAGTTCAGGGGTACTCTGCTGAGCTGCCAAGAAAGTGGCTTGGGTTCTTCTCAGACAGAACAAGGATAGGTTTCTCCTTCACCCAGCCTCCACATTCGATGGCTGACATTCTGTAGTTTCCACCTCATCGGGATTCCACCACCACACATCCCTCCCCTTTCAGCATTCTGAAGGGATCATTCGCTCTGCAGCCCCCTAGTCCACTCTTCCATCTCCACTGAAAACTTCTTCTCGAGGCACTTTCCGAAGGAAACAGAAGATCCAATAATTGTCCCTTCTACTCTCATATCTAGGGTTTCAATCATGCCTTCCAGGTAAAACAGTAAATCATTGTATTCATGCTCACAATATGGTCTTGAGATTAGAAAAATCAATGACAATGGTTGAATAGAAGGCTGTGATCGGCAGACTTAGTTGTTGGGTTCCTAGCTATTCACAATCTATATCAATGATTGCGATTGATCAATATCAACAAGTAATATGTCCAAGCTCGCAAAATAGGTGGCAGTGTTGTAGGAGGGTGAAAAGGCTTTGGGGAGGAGGGGGGGGTGAAATATGTCCAGCTAATGAATTGACAGATGAAATTCAACGGGAAAATTGTGAGGTCATACACTGGTGGAAAAAATAGAATGGCTATTTTTTTAAATGATCGATTGAAAGCTATGTTTAGATATGGATATGCTGACGCAAATCACCGAATGTTAGCAAACAATTGGAAAGGTAAGTGGTACGTTGGGTTTTATTGTGAGTGTAAAGGTAGGGTTGTTGCAATTACATAGGGCTCTAGAAGGACCACATCTCGAACATTGTGTAAGGTTTGGTATTCCTCCATAAGCGGCGATATACTTACAGTAGAAGGAATGAAGCAAATGCTTATTATATTACTTTCTTGGATGGTGTATGTTCCTTTGAAAAAAGGATTGGGCAAAGAGTCTTGAGAAGAAGGAAAGATAACAAAAGATGTACAAAACATGGTGGAAGCAGCAATTATATTTCCTGTGTGTAGGGTTTCTCAAAACAGCAAAAAAAAAAACTGGCTTCCAGTGGAACTCGATAGGTCAACCAGTATCAGGATGCAGGGTCTCAATCCAAAGTCTAGACAATTTCTTTGCCTCCGCAACTATTTGCTGAGAAAATTAAGGATTAAGGCATCACAGTATGGTATGGCAACTGCTCTGTCTCCGACCGGAAGGCATTGCAGAGGGTGGTGAAAATTGCCCAACGCATCACCGGTTCCTTGCTCCCCTCCATTGAGTCTGTCCAAAGCAAGCGTTGTCTGCGGAGGGCGCTCAGCATCGCCAAGGACTGCTCTCACCCCAACCATGGACTGTTTAACCTCCTACCATCCGGGAGGCGCTACAGGTCTCTCTGTTGCCGAACCAGCAGGTCGAGGAACAGCTTCTTCCCGGCGGCTGTCACTCTACTCAACAACGTACCTCGGTGACTGCCAATCACCACCCCCCCGGACACTTATTATTATTTATTCAAATCATTTGCTATGTCGCTCTTCCAGGGAGATGCTAAATGCATTTCGTTGTCTCTGTACTGTACACTGACAATGACAATTAAAATTGAATCTGAATCTGAATCTGAGAAAATTGAAAGGGGAAAGGATTTTTGGAATTTGTGACCCAGAAAGGCTACAGATGCAAAGTCACTGAGTGTTTTCAATAGAGAGAGAGAGAACAATAGATTTTACGATATTAAAGTAACCACGAGACATGGGATTAAGGTAAAAAAACGGCTAAAAATGTTCTGAATGAATGGCAGAATGGACACAGGTGCCCAACGGCTGACTCGTGCTTTATTTCATGTGAAGGTAACTACTGCCTGTGGTTACCTTCATTGGGATTCTGCTCGCCTTTCAGCATCTGAGAGAAATTGATTGGCAGAATATCACAGAGCTTGAGGCACACTTTTCTGTTTAATCGATTTTTTAAAAATTAGTTTAACAGTGAAAACTCTAGGCTTTTTATACATTTCATTAAATCCTTTTGTCGATTCAAGTAATTTGCAGGGAGATTCGATGAACATTTCCTTCCCTGGTTGCATGGTGTGCCACAAGATCTTTTATCGCTGTTTTGTAATGGATGATATTTGAAAGCTGCTGGTCCCCAAGGACATTATTTGAAAAATGAATTCCATATGTTTTAAATAATACTCTGGCCTTGTATCCTAGAAGAAGGCATTGCTTGGAAAGACACCGGGAGGTCATTTTATATATGAATAATAAATTGCTGCAAAGCTTTGAGTAAGAAATATCAATAGTGTTTGACGAGTTCTGCAGTCAGCTGGAATACAGATAGTTTCTACTCATTTCTTTTGCAAACAGTTTGCTGAAATAATATTGATCCATGAAAATGTACAAGAATATGAAAGCACTGAAAAATCTGTGGTTGTTCTGAGAAATTTTAGCTAAGCCATTTTAAAAGCCTAATGTAATTGTAGAGAGCATACAGTAAAATATTGACTGTCAGTGGGTTCAAACGTTGTTTCTTTGTTAAATGTATTGATATTAAATTTGCAATGTTTTTTTTAAGGAAGGGTACATTTAGAACTCTACGAAAAGCAGAGTCCTGTTTTGTTTTCCTTATTACATTTAAATTCAATCTTCCCTTGAGATTCCTACAGAATCTATTTTCACTATGCTTACATGTTAGATCGCAGAAACTCATTGCTGCTTAAAAATATTCCCTCCATCACTGAAGTGATCCATTTGCCAACATCTTCTGCCGACTAATCCTCCTCCCAATGAAAAAGGTTTACCTCCATTTACAAGCTTTTAAACAAATTCTAATTCTCCAGTTGCCTTAAAATATGACCTTGCATCCTCTAGAGTCTACAGTGTCCTTTTATTTCTCCAGTTCACATGACAATGAATCGACCATAACACCACTCCATCCCATTAAGGTTGAATAGATGTTTCTCTCATTCAATACATTTTCGGTTTGTTAACAATGAATAGAAGTGGTCTACTAGAGAGTATTCTGAGAGATAAGATGCATGCATTCAGATGGATGCGCTGATTAGGGATAGTCAGCATGATTTTGTATGTGGGGGGGACATGTCTCACGAATCAGATTGAGATTTTTGAAGATGTGACATAAAAGGTTGATGAAGGCAGAGCTGTAGACATATATGGAATTCAGCATGCATTCAACAAGGTTCCGTGCGGTATGTGGATCCAAAGAGAGATAACTAAATGTATAGAAAATTGGCATCATAGAAACATAGAAAATAGGTGCAGGAGTAGGCCATTCGGCCCTTCGAGCCTGCACCGCCATTCAATATGATCATGGCTGATCATCCAACTCGGTATCCTGTACCTGCCTTCTCTCCATACCCACTTATCCCTTTAGCCACGAGGGCCACATCTAACTCCCTCTTAAATATAGCCAATGAACTGGCCTCAACTACCTTCTGTGGCAGAGAATTCCAGAGATTCACCACTCTGTGTGTGAAAAATGTTTTTCTCATCTCGGTCCTAAATGATTTCCCCCTTATCCTTAAACTGTGACCCCTTGTTCTGGACTTCCCCAAAATCGGGAACAATCTTCCTGCATCTAGCCTGTCCGACCCCTTAAGAATTTTGTATGTTTCTATAAAATCCCCCCTCAATCTTCTAAATTCTAGGGAGTACAAGCCGAGTCTATCCAGTCTTTCTTCATATGAAAGTCCTGCCATCCGAGGAATCAGTCTGGTGAACCTTCTCTGTACTCCCTCTATGGCACGAATGCCTATCCTCAGATTAGGAGACCAAAACTGTACGCAATACTCCAGGTGTGGTCTCACCAAGACCCTGTACAACTGCAGTAGAACCTCCCTGCTCCTATACTCAAATCCTTTTGCTACGAATGCTAACATACCATTCGCTTTCTTCACGAAGGAAGCAGAGGGTGATGGTGGAAAGTTGCTTTTTGGACTAGAGGTCTGTGACAAGTGGTGTGTCTCACTGCTCCCATTGCTGTTTATCATCTATATCAATGATTTGTCTGAGAATGTACATAGCATGATTAGGAAGTTTGCAGATGACACAAAAGTGGGTGGTATTGTAGATAGTGAAGATGGTTGTCAAAAATTGCTGCAAGATCTTGATCAGTTGGGCAGGTGGGCTGAGGAATGGTTGATGGAATATAATACAGAGAAATGAGAGGTGTTGCATTTTGAGAAGTCTAACATGGATAGGACCTACATCATGAATGGTTGGGCTCTGGGGAGTGTTGTGGAGCTGAGGGATCTAGGCGTGCAGGTACAAAGTTCCTTGAAAGTGGTGTCACAAACAGGTAGGGTGGTCAAAAAGGCTTTTGGCACTTCTCCAGCCAGAGTATTAAGCATAGAATTTGGGAGATCATGTTGCAGCTATACAAGACAGTGGTGAGGCTACGTTTGGAGTGTTGTGATCAGTTTTAGATACCGTGTTATAGGAAAGATGTCAAGCCAGAAAGAGTGCAGAGAAGTCTTAGGGGGATGTCGCCAGGACTCGAGGTTCATAGCTATAGGGAGAGGTTGAGCAGGCTAGGTAGGACTCTCTGACCTGGAGCGCAGGAGGCTGAGGGGTGATCTTATTGAGGTGTACAAAATCATGAGAGGAATAGATCAGGGCCTGCTTCCACACTGTATGACCCGGTGACTCTTTATTGTTCAACTAGCCTCGGAGTAATTCCAATACCTCTGTTTCTCCAGCCAAACATATTTTGCAAGCAAGTCAAATGGTTGTCCTTGAATTCACTGTACATTCAACACCATTGAATAAAATCCATTTGCAACAGATTGCCGGGGGTGGGAGAGACAGTAGTGTGAATAAATTACTCTTGGTGTTATACGCAATACAATGTGGAGCTTCCAGCATTTCCTCCCAGTGTTGCTATGGCATTGATTTTTTGAATTATCTGTATCCTTCACATAGGAGGCATTCTGTTCCAGTGAATGGAAATGCTCATGTCACAGCATTATCAGCTAAACACATATTCTTCTTGATGTTTTAATAACATTTTTGGATGAAAAGTAAATCATTTTAAAATGTACTTCCTTGTTTGCTAGTGGAAGATGATTGATCTCCAACATTAACTGTCTTTCTCTCTCCCTCACCCTCTCCCCTCCTCTCCGTCTCCACTCCCTCTCCCCTTTTTATCCTTCCCTCCCTCCCTCATCTCCCTCCGTCTCTCTCTTGATCTTGATCTCCATCTTGATTTCAAACAGTTTTGCACGTGGGCTGAGGAATAGAAACATAGAAAATAGGTGCAGGAGTAGGCTATTCGGCCCTTCGAGCCTGCACCGCCATTCAATATGATCATGTCCGATCATCCAACTCAGTATCCTGTACCTACCTTCTCTCCATACCCCCTGATCCCTTTAGCCACAAGGGCCACATCTAACTCCCTCTTAAATATAGCCATTGAACTGGCCTCAACTACCTTCTGTGGCAGAGAATTCCAGAGATTCACCACTCTGTGTGAAAAATGTTTTTCTCATCTCGGTCCTAAAAGATTTCCCTCTTATCTTTAAACTGTGACCCCTTGTTCTGGACTTCCACAACATCGGGATCAATCATCCTGCATCTAGCCTGTCCAACCCCTTAAGAATTTTGTACGTTTCTATAAGATCCCCCCTCAATCTTCTAAGTACAAGCCGAGTCTACCCAGTCTTTCTTCATATGAAAGTCCTGACATCCCAGGAATCAGTCTGGTGAACCTTCTCCGTACTCCCTCTATAGCAAGAATGTCTTTCCTCAGATTAGGAGACCAAAACTGTACACAATACTCCAGGTGTGGGCTCACCAAGACCCCGTACAACTGCAGTAGAACCTCCCTGCTCCTATACTCAAATCCTTTTGCTATGAATGCTAACCTACCATTCGCTTTCTTCACTGCCCGCTGCACCTGCATGCCTACTTTCAATGACTGGTGTGACATCCAAGTCTCGTTGCATCTCCCCTTTTCCTAATTGGCCACCATTCAGATAATAGTCTACTTTCCTGTTTTTGCCACCGAAGTGGATAACCTCACATTTATCCACATTATACTGCATCTGCCATGCATTTGCCAACTCACCCAGCCTATCCAAGTCACCTTGCAGCCTCCTAGCATCCTCCTCACAGCTAACACTGCCCCACAGCTTCGTGTCATCTGCAAACTTGGAGATGTTGCATTCAATTCCCTTGTCCAAATCATTAATATATATTGTAAATAGCTGGGGTCCCAGCACTGAGCCTTGCGGTACCCCACTAGTCACTGCCTGCCATTGTGAAAAGGACCCGTTATTCCTACTCTTTGCTTCCTATCTGTCAGCCAGTTCTCTGTCCACATCAATACAGAACCCCCAATACAGTGTGCTTTAAGTTTGTATACTAATCTCTTATGTGGGACCTTGTCGAAAGCCTGCTGAAAGTCCAGATATAACACATTCACTAGTTCTCCCTTATCCACTCTCCTAGTTACATCCTCGAAAAAGTCTATAAGATTCGTCAGACATGATTTACCTTTCATAAATCCATGCTGACTTTGTCCAATGATTTCACCACTTTCCAAATGTGCTGCTATCCCATCTTTAATAACTGACTCTAGCAGTTTCCCCACTACCGATGTTGGGCTAACTAGTCTGTAATTCCCCATTTTCTCTCTCCCTCCCTTTTTAAAAAATGGGGTTACATTAGCTACCCTCCAATCCTCAGGGACTACTCCAGAATCTAAAGAGTTTAAAAAAATTATCACTAATGCATCCACTATTTCTGAGGCTACTTTCTTAAGTACTCTTGCAGAGATGCAGCCTATCTGGCCCTGGGGATTTATCGGTCTTTAATCCATTCAATTTACCTAACACCACTTCCCGGCTAACCTGGATTTCACTCAATTCCTCCATCTCATTTGACCCCCAGTCCCCTGTTATTTCCGGCAGATTATTTATGTCTTCCTTAGAAAAGACAGAACCAAAGTAGTTATTCAATTGATCTGCCATGTCCTTGTTCCCATGATCAATTCACCTGTTTCTGACTGCAAGGGACCTACATTTGTTTTAACTAATCTTTTTCTCTTCACGTATCTATAAAAACCTTTGCAGTCAGTTTTTATGTTCCCTGCGAGTTTTCTTTCATAATCTATTTTCCCTTTCCTAAATAAGCCCTATGTCCTCCTCTGGTGGACTCTTAATTTCTCCCAGTCCTCTGGTAGGCTGCTTTTTTATGGCTAATTTGTATGCTTCATCTTTTGTTTTGATACTATCCCTGATTTCCCTTGTTATCCACGGATGCACTACCTTCCCTGATTTATTATTTTGCCAAACTGGGATGAACATTTGTTGTAGTTCATCCATGCAGTCTTTAAATGCCTTCCATTGCATATCCACCGTCAACCCTTTAAACCATATAACCATATAACAATTACAGCACGGAAACAGGCCATCTCGGCCCTACAAGTCCGTGCCGAACAACTTTTTTTTCCCCTTAGTCCCACCTGCCTGCACTCATACCATAACCCTCCATTCCCTTCTCATCCATATGCCTATCCAATTTATTTTTAAATGATACCAATGAACCTGCCTCCACCACTTCCACTGGAAGCTCATTCCACACCGCTACCACTCTCTGAGTAAAGAAGTTCCCCCTCATATTACCCCTAAACTTCTGTCCCTTAATTCTGAAGTCATGTCCTCTTGTTTAAATCTTACCTATTCTCAAAGAGAAAAGCTTGTCCACATCAACTCTGTCTATCCCTCTCATCATTTTAAAGACCTCTATCAAGTCCCTCCTTAACCTTCTGCGCTCCAGAGAATAAAGGCCTAACTTATTCAACCTATCTCTGTAACTTAGTTGTTGAAACCCAGGCAACATTCTAGTAAATCTCCTCTGTACTCTCTCTATTTTGTTGACATCCTTCCTATAATTGGGCGACCAAAATTGTACACCATACTCCAGATTTGGTCTAACCAATGCCTTGTACAATTTTAACATTACATCCCATTACATTACATTAAGAATCAATTGCCAGTCTATCTTGGCCAATTCACTTCTCATACCATCAAAGAACCCTTGTTTCTGAATTAACTATGTCACTCTCCATCCTAATGAAGAATTCAACCATATTATGGTCACTCTTGCCCAAGGGGCCATGAACAACGAGACTGCTTACTAACCCTTCCTCATTACTCAATACCCAGTCTTCAATAGCCTGCTCTCTCGTTGGTTCCTCTCCATGTTGGTTTAGAAAACTATCCTGCATACATTCCAAGAAATACTCTTCCTCAGCACCCCTGCCAATTTGATTCACCCAATCTACATGTAGAATGAAGTCACCCTTTATAACTGTTTTACCTCTGTTGCATGCATTTCTAATTTCCTGTTTGATGCCATCACCAACTCCACTACTATGGTTAGGTGGCCTGTACACAACTCCCACTAGCGTTTTCTGCCCCTTAGTGTTTCGCAGCTCTACCCACATCGATTCCACATCCTTCAAGCTAATGTCCTTCCTTTCTATTGCGTTAATCTCCTCTCTAACCAGCAACACTACCCCACCTCCTTTTCCTTTCTGTCTATCCCTCCTGAATATTGAATGTTCAGCTCCCAGCCTTGGTCAACTTGGAGCCATGTCTCCGAGATCCCAACTACATCATAGTCATTAATCGCTATCTGCACATTCAACTCATCCTCCTTATTACGAATGCTCCTTGCATTGAGACACAAAGCCTTCAGGCTTGTTTTTACAACACTCTTACCCCTTATACAATTATGTTGAAAAGTGGCCCTTTTAGATTTTTGCCCTGGATTTGTCTGCCTGCCACTTTTACTTTTCACCTTGCTATCTATTGCTTCTACCCTCATTTTACACCCCTCTGTCTCTCTGCTCACACATTTAAGAAACCCTTTTCATTTAACTCCATCCTCGACTATCCCATTTGACACCCCACCCCCCCCTTATTCAGTTTAAAACCACCCGTGTAGCAGTGGCAAACCTGCCTGCCAGAATGCTGGTCCCCCACCTGTTAAGATGCAATTCGTCCCTTTTGTACAGTTCCCCCTTACTCCAAAACAGATCCCAGTGATCTAAGAATCTAAATCCCTGCCCCTTGCACCAGTTCCTCAGCCACACATTCAGGTCCCGTATCTCCCTGTTCCTGCTCTCGCCAGCACGAGGAACTGGAAGCAAACCGGAGATAACAACCCTGGAGATCCTGCTATTCAGCATTTTTCCGAGCTCTCTAAAGTCACACTGCAGAATATTCGTCCCCTTCTTTCCGACATTGTTTGTGCCGACATGCACTACCACTTCTGGCTGTTCACCTTCGCCCTTGAGGATTTTCCGCACTCTGTCCGTGACATCTTGAATCCTGGCACCAGGAAGGCAGCACACCATCCTCGAATCCCGTCTGTTGCCACAGAAACCCCAGTCCGTACCTCTCACAATGGAGTCACCTACTACAATGGTGTTGCCTGACGTTGGCCTCTTTGGTTTTGGCTCAACATCCCTTGTTGCTTCGCAAGCCAGTCCGCCGTCATGTTGCAGTTGTACAAGACGTTGAATAGGCTGCATCTATAGCACTGTGTTCAGTTTTGGGGACTATGTTACAGGGAAGATGTTGTCAAGCTAACAAGATTTACAAGGATGTTGCCAGTGTTGACCCTATTACCTCTGTAGGGTATCAACTGGCATGTCAAACAAAATACTCTAAACTACCGTTTTTGTGCAAATTTAAAAACAACGCAAACCGGAAGAGGACAAGATGAGAGTTTTAGTAATAGTATAGAGACAGACAGACAGACAGACGAAGGGTTTCAGCCCGAAATGTTGCCTATTTCCTTTGCTCCCTAGATGCTACTGCACCTGCTGAGTTTCTCCAGCATTTTTGTGATAGATAGATAGATAGATTTTGTGATAGATAGATAGATATAGATTATGCAATATTTCCATTCCAAGCACTTTATCTTCTCAAGGCTGTACTGCCTTAAGGGCCTGTCCCACATGGGCGTTATTTGTGCATTAGTTATGCAACATCATTTACGTGTCACGATGCATGACGTGTGCGTTGTGACGTGCACAAGGTGTGCATTATGAGCGTATGGTGACATAGGCAGTGACATAGGGTCACGCGTGGCGCCCCAGGATTTTGGGATGTACAAAATCTTCTCGCGCCATCGGTGTGACGTGCAAATGACACCCAAGTGGGACAGGCCCTTCAGCAGTGAAGTTACCTTCAGCTCTACTCCCACCAGATGTCAATGACATGACCATTTTCAGGACCTTGAATTTAATGATATTTTGATGAAGTTTAGTTTTTGAACTCTATTTGATGTTTTGAATAACAATCTGTTAGAAGACTTTCGGATACATTAGATATTGATGTACAAGCAAGCATGTTTAAAGAAGAACAGCCACAAGAGGGCAAGGGGAGCCAAATTCGAGAGGATGTGGAAAAGAAACATTAAATTCAATGATAAAGGCCAAGCTGCATTCCTGGAAAAATGCCAGAAGGAAAGAAACAAGTTATGAAAACAGGTTATCAAGTCAATTGAAATCCAGAAGGAACTCATGAATTTTGATGAGAATGCGAAGAAAGTAAAATCTAATCTGGATTAATTAATGAACCTCTGCCATGAGGTTGGAGAAAGCCAACAGTCATTGCTGGATTTACCACTGCCCAAGGAGGACTGCAAAAGGCATAATCAGTGGTTTCAAGGAAAAGTGATATTTTTCAATGGTTTCGTAGGACGTGGAGAAGTGGTTATCTGAAATTGGACCACAAACTACGTGCTCTACAGTGGGAAGAGCTATGCAACAAAGTGTTGTAACTACAGAAGAATTTAGACCTGAAGACAGTGTCTCAAATGTCTCGTCACGAAGGTCATGAGATAAATCTGGTTCTGTAGCTAGGGCATCTTCAAGGGTCTCCGCTTGTATGGAAGTTGAAGTAGATATACTGGAATATTGAATGGAAGTTGAAGTAGTATATAGTGGGAAGGGGAATACAATGTTGCAAACATATGCATTTTGCAGAGAAAGCTTGATGAGAAGGCTGGATATTGCAGGACAAAAGACTAAGATTCTCTTGCTAAGATCAATCTGAAGAAGAAAAAGACTAAGATCAGTCTGAAGAAGGGTCCCGACCCAAAACGTCACCAATTCCTTCGCTCCATAGATGCTATCTCACCCGTTGAATTTCTCCAGCTTTTTGTCTACATAAGATTCTCTTGTGTACCATAAATGAAGGGAAATGCTACGATCGACATCATATCACAGGTTTGGAAATAGCATCTAGCAGATTGATCTAGTCTGGATAAAGGCGATTTTATACAACTATCTGATGTGTTTACACATAAGACCATGCCTGTTTCTCATCTAAACATACCCAAGCAGGAGGACCTGAAACAATGGCCTTACTTGAAGAATATCAAGATTCCTAAAATAGATTCTGGTATCGACCTACTCATTGGAACAAATGCATCGAAGCTAGAGAGTTTGTTAACCGTCAAGGCGATGGACCATTTGCCATGAGGACCCTACTTGGATAGGTTATCTATGGCCCGTTGAGAAGGAACAACAAAAGCCGGGAAAAGAATAACTTCCCTGCTGCTGCTGTCAATCAAATATATACTGTAAACTTAGAGGAGCTACTCATTAAGCAATACAATCATGACTTCAATGAGAAAACGAGCAAGGAATCAGAAGAAATGTCCAGAGAAGAAGTAAAGTTCTTCGATATTATGAAGCACTCAGTAAAGATGATAGATGGACACTATTGTCTAGACTTACCTTTCAAACAAGAAAGTGTTAGTCTGCCGAATAACTGTTGCATTGCCGAGCTGCGCATCCAGAACCTGAAACGCAGGTTTGGCAAGAATATGAAATTTCATGATGAATATACATCTTTCCTAAAAGAAATGATTGACAATGATTATGCTGAAATGGTACCAGTGGACCAGCTGAATCGAAGTGATGGAGAGCTTTGGTATATCCCACACCATGGGGTGTATCACTCAAGGGATGGAACCTTAAGAGACAAGAGTTTCTCTGTAAGCCAGACAGAGAATGGCCAAAGCTTAACGTGGAATCTGAAATTCCAGCTAATGATCCGGAAATTAAGTAAGACATCACAGTGAACGTAATTGTCAAGGATCCATTAGACCCAACAAACCATTTAATTACCCATTTCTCATCATGGAATAAGCTGAAGACTGTGGTGGTTTGGTTTCGTAAACTAAGGACAATGTTCTTGCTGTTGGCTCGAAAAAGAAAGGAGATTTCTAGAATAGAATAGAATAGAATACGTTTATTGTCGTTGCGCAATACTGTGCAACAAAATTCCATTGCATCTCCTTCGGTTTAAAAAGAACAAACACAGCCATTGACTCACATATACACATATCGGTAAAAAAAATATTAAATAGGTATTAAAAATATTTTAAAAGAATATTGTGCATTATCTTGCACCCCAAATTATATTGTGCTTCCCCAGTGTTCTCTGTTAAAATTAAGTTCTTTTATCGCACATGGGTAGAAACAATTTTTTAGTCTACTGGTGCGAGGCTTCAGAGACCTGAATTGCCTCCCAGAGGGTAGCAGAGTGAAAAGGTGATTGGCAGGGTGTGATGTGTCCTGATTGATGTTTGTGGCCCGGCGCATTTCTGAAGGTATCTTTGAAAAGGATCCTGGCAAACGAGAGGAAAAGATTGATAAAATGATGCAAGTCTTTAGGGCGTCATACTGCGGACAGTGTTTACGTCCTGATGATCTTCTCAAGGCAGAAAATGCAGTTATTTATTTCTGTCAAAGACAAAAATTCAAAGAAGAGCTATCAACATTAGAACTTGGTGTACATGCTGTTGAAAGAAGCAGCCATTTGTACAAGCTAGATCCGGTACTGGAGGAAGGACTTCTGAGAGTAGGTGGTCGCCTGAATAGGCTGGCGATGCCTGAAGAGGCTAAGCATTCTATTATTCCCTCGAAGGACTTTCATATTTCAACACTACTGTTACGACATATCCATGAACAAAGTGGACATGGGGGAAGACATTATATGCTGTCGCAACTTCATAAAAGGCATTGGATTATCAAGGCTAATTCTGCTGCAAGAAAGGTCTGTGTTGGGTGTAGATGACAGCGTGGTGAAGTTGGAGAACAGAAAATGGCAGACTTACTTCTGGAGAGGATTCTACCTGATCAGGCTCCATTTACAGATGTCGGAGTAGATTACTTCAGTCCTATAGAGGTCAAGAGGGCGAGGTCTTGTAAAAAGGTATGGTGTCATCTCCACTTGCATGACAACCAGAGCAGTACATCTTAAAGTTACATCTACATTTGAAACAGACTCCTGCATTCAAGCATTACGAAGATTAATCTTTCGGCGAGGCCAATTTTCATCTTTAAGATCAGATAATGGTACAAATTTTATCGGAGTGGAAAGAGAATTGAAAGAAGCACTTAAAGGCTTAAATTTAAATACTTAGGAATTGAAATCACTAGAAATTATCACAGTATGTTTAATGCTAATTATAGCCCCTTACTTAAGAAATAAAACAATTTAATTAAATTCTGGAAAACGCTGCCGATGTCTTTAATAGGTCGAATAAATGCTATAAAAATGATATTTTTACCACAAATCCTATATTTATTTCAATCAATTCCAATATATCTTCCAAAAAGTTTTTTCAAAAAATTAGACTCAGACATCACAAACTTTATATGGGATTATAAATCCCACAGAATACAAAGAGCACACCTCAGTAAACCAAAAGAGATGGGTGGTCTAGCGCTCCCTAACTTTATGTACTATAATTGGGCGGTAAATATTAAAAATATGATTCACCTGCTGGACAACTCTGCCCAGCAGGTGGATTGGATTATAATGGAGAGAGAGGACTGCGCTCCTGGTAATACAGGAGCGACTCTCCTCTCACCAACGAATTTGAATAACAAACATTATAATAAAAATCCAATGATACATAGTACAATTAGAATTTGGAAACAAATAAAACAGAACTTAAAATTAAGAAATCTATCTCTGCTAATGCCAATAGCCAATAACCCTTCGTTTAAACCCTCAATTATAGATAAATCATTTACACAATGGGAAAGAACGGGAATCAAAACGCTCGGAGACCTGTATGAATTAGGGAAATTATTACCATTTCAACAATTACAACTGAAATATAACTTGAAAAATAATCAATATTTTAAATATCTTCAAATCCGTGATTATCTGAAAAAATATACAAAAGACTATTATAATATGCCCCCAGACTTATTAGATGAAGCCATGAAGATAAAGGCTGAATCAGCAAATCTAATATCATATTTATATAATATTATATTGAATATAGAAATACCTACAACAGATAATATTAGAAGAGACTGGGAACAAGAATTAGCTATAAAAATTTCAAAAGAGAGCTAGGATAAACACTTATTATATGTGCATAAATGCTCGATCAACGTACGACATACTCTAATCCAATATAAAACATTACATAGACTATATTATTCAAAAACTAAAATAAATAAACTTTTCCCCAATGTCTCACCCATTTGTGATAAATGTCAGTCACAAGAAGCTAACATAGCGCACTCTTTTGTTTTCTGTATAAAAATCCAAAAATTCTGGAACGAAATATTTGAAATCTTTACAAAATTATTTAAAACAAAACTACTACCCAAAGTAGAATGGATCATTTTTGGAATATCGGAAGGTAACCCAGAATTAAATATGTTTCAAAAGAACTTACTTAATTATGGGCTAATAATGGGGGAAAAAAGCTTATACTTAAATTTTGGAAAAATGCTGCTCCAATACCCAATAAATGTGGATTTCAAACATGTTCTAAACAAAAAGAGATGGATCCTCCTAGCAGGCAAACAGATCACTTCCAAAAGACTGGTCTGCATTTATTGGAGGGAGTTAGATGAGCCCTTGTGGCTAGGGGATCAGGGGGTATGGGAGAAAGGTACGGGATACAGTTGGATCATCAGCCATGAAGATGGCGTGGTCAGGCTCGATTTATGGCCTACTCCTGCACCTAATTTCTATGTTTCTATTACAAGCATAAGATGCAATAATAAGTTAAAACATAAAGGCTACCAGGACCTGGTAATGGGGGGTATAAAATAAATGTTTAATAAAACACGGTTGGTATATCCTTTTTTGCAGAGTTTTGTGTTACAATAGAGCGATTGATTTTCCTTTCTTCTTTTTTTTTCTTTTCTTTCTAGGGTCTTATTTCTTTTCTTTGCTTCCTTCTCTAATTCCTTCCCTAAGGGGTTCTTTTCTCCCAACACTTTCCTGCACCTTCACGATGCTTGCTTACTTTCCTTACTTCTTTTATTTCTATCTTTTTTAAAGCTCAAAAAATGAAGTGGTACAACATAATGTAATAAGATATATGCGATGTATTAATGTGATTTACTGTACTGCTAATAAAAATAAAATTTTAAATTTTTTTTTAAAAAAAGGCTTAAATCAGGATAAAATACAGAATGATATAGAAACATAGAAACATAGAAAATAGTGCAGGAGTAGGCCATTCGGCCCTTCGAGCCTGCACCGCCATTTAATATGATCATGGTTGATCATCCAACGCGGTATCCTGTACCTGCCTTCTCTCCATACCCCCTGATCACTTTAGCCACAAGGGCCACATCTAACTGCATTTTAAATATAGCCAATGAACTGTGGCCTCAACTACCTTCTGTGGCAGAGAATTCCAGAGATTCACCACTCTCTGTGTGAAAAATGTTTTTCTCATCTCGGTCCTGAAAGATTCCCCCCTTATCCTTAAACTGTGACCCCTTGTTCTGGACTTTCCCAACATCGGGAACAATCTTCCTGCATCTAGCCTGTCCAACCCCTTAAGAATTTTGTAAGTTTCTGTAAGATCCCCCCTCAATCTTCTAAATTCTAGCGAGTACAAGCCAAGTCTATCCAGTCTTTCTTCATATGCAAGTCCTGACATCCCAGGAATCAGTCTGGTGAACCTTCTCTGTACCCCCTCTATGGCAAGAATGTCTTTCAGCAAGGGATACGATGCTTCAGCAAGGGATACAATAGAATTTTAATACCCTTACGGATTCCCATCACAGCAGTGTTTGGGAACAATTGATCCACATGGTTTGAAATGTGTTGGGCAAAGAAGGAGTGCAAACTTTATTTTGTGAAGTTAAACAATTTTAAATGACAGACCCATTACCAAGAGTTTTGATGATCCAAGGGATCTGGAAGCACTTGCACCGAATCATCTTCTTCTGTTGAAGACCAATCCAATATTACCTGGGGTCTTTGTGAAGGAAGATTTGTACATTAGATGCAGATGGAGACAGGAACAATACATGGCAGGTCTTTTTTGGAAATGGTGGGCCAAGGAATATTTGCCTCTAATCCAAGGTTTAGAAGACATTTTATTCCAGGTGATATCGTTTTGTTGGTTGATTCAACTGCACCACGAGGTTCCTGGCTAATGGGCAGAATATTAGAGATCATACCAGATGCTAAAGGTTTGGTGCATACAGTACGACTTCAGACTGAGAACAACATCTTGGTAAGACCAATAACCAAGATATGTCTGCTCTTAGAAGCTGAAGAAGAAGATAGAAGAATCACTAAAGAAGTTTGAATGCTTACATATAGTGTATATTTCTTTTGTTTTTGATATATGTTAAGCTCCTTTTAATGTCTATTGGTAATTGCTTCGTTTTGTACGTAGAACAATTAGTGGCCTTTGTGTCGGAGCCATTTATGCTTAAGTTAGTTACTGTTGGTATATTATAGCCATGTCCACATATCTCTAGTATTAACTTTTTGTATGCTTGTGGGTGGGATTTGATCCGTAGAAGGGCATGTTTATATCTGAGGAGGCTAACGCAGACACATAGATTGAGAGTTCAGTTTAACCTGGAGGGTTGGTGAAGACAATAGTTTTTTTCCACGATCACTACCATAATACGCGATGGTAACATGGCATGGATGAAACAGTTAGTAAGAGCGAAAAGTTATATGAATCATTTCTTTGATTTGTACGACTTCATTAAAAGGCTATTTAATCAAGAAACAACGACTGGAAGATTATTTTTTGCTATCAGTGAGTGCGTAAACTGTATCTCCACCACATCCCTGAGTAGTAATGGCAATCAAAAGTTGGACATTGGAAAGTTAAGAAATTGCCATCTGAAAAATCTAGATAGGAAACTAAGAGGCAGAGACAATGTCTCATGTGCATCCACCAGGATGTGCTACTGGCGGTTGTTCACTGAATGATTCCTTTATTGAATTGAATTGAATTGAATTGAATTGAATTGAATTGAATTGAATTGAATTGAATTTCCTTTATTGTCATTCAGACCTTACGGTCTGAACGAAATTTCGTGCCTGCAGTCATACATACAATGATACAATAATGAACAACAATAAACACAAATTAACATCCACCACAGTGAGTCCTCCAAACACCTCCTCACTGTGGTGGAGGCAAAAATCTTAGGGCTGCAGTCTCTTCCCTCTTCTCCCTCTGCGCTGAGGCAAACCGGGCGTGGTAAAAAATCCCGCAGCTCACCGCGCAAACGGGCCGGTCTCAAAACTGCGGCCCGGGGTCTCGAAGCCGCCGATAGGAAACTGAACCCAGAGGCAGAGACAGCCCCCGGATGCCCTCATGTACCGCATCCACCAGTGATGTGCTACTGGCGGGTTGTTCACTGAATGTTCCTTCCTTTTACTTTGAATTGTTCCGTTGGTCAGTTTTCTGAATCATGGTTTCAGCGTTCTATTCATTCTTTCAATTATACCACTTGACTGCGGATGGTATGCTAGGTGGAGTTTCTGGTTAAGTCCCAATAAGGGCATTACATTCTGCATGACCTGGGCAGTAAAATGGGAGCCTTGGTCTGACTCAATGCTGCGTGGAAGTCTGCATTTGGTAAATATCTGCCATACCAGTATATCACCCCTGGTATTAGCTGTGTCATACCTGATAGGAAAAGCTTTAACACATTTGGTAAATGTGTCAATGATTACCAAGATATACTTACATTTCCTCTTGCATGGTATATCCCGTAAGTTTGTCCAGGGACCATTCACTGGTCTGGTAAATTCTCCTTAGTTTGCATAGTGATCTGGGTTATTCTGGGCACACATCAAACAGTTATCCCCCATAGAGTTTTATGTCATTATCCATACTTGGCCACCAACACAAGATTTTAATTCACCCAATGCTTGCTTCAATCCCTTGGTATCCCTGAACATTTTTAATTATGATCTTGGGTGGGTACCACATTTTTAAGGACAAGTCTTGTATCTTAGCTGTCATGTGAAACTGGGTAAACTTCTTCTCGGATTTGTTATAGTTCATTGTCTGTGGTTTGAGCTTGTATCTGATCTTCAATCTTAAGGGCCTGTCCCACTTGGCTGTCATTTGCGCCTCATTTACACGTCATATGTAGAATAGGTTGACGTGTCGTGATGCGCGACGTCGCACGCAAATCGCACGTCATCACGCGTCATTATGCGTCAGCACAGCCGTCTGGTGCGCGTGACATCATTAGAATACCCTGCTTCCTTATACTGCATCATGACCATCATGGAAGAACTACAGATTTTATTGCTACAGAAACAGCAGAGACGTCTGTTAGCAGCAGCCCTCATACTTACAGATCAGCCAGGCAGGAGTACAACAAGAAAGGCTAGCAAGAAACCCAGGAAGAGGTCTGTGTGGTCGAGTTTCTCTCTCGGGTACCAGTTAGTAAGCGAGACGCCAGCAACATTAGATGCAGCTGATTCTTCTTTTCCTCCTCTGCTACTTTCTTGTGTTACTTACTCACTTATTGTTACTGCTTCTAATTCCTGGTTTAAATGGAGCTGATGATTTGTTGCTCCTTCCAATTCCTTCTTTAACTGCAGTTGATTCTCTTGCACTTCTTGTTTTACAATTTCTAAATCCTTTTTAAACTTTGAATTCTCAATTTATTTCTCCCATAACTCACTCTTACCACTAGCTATTGCTGTAGCTTTACAAAGCTTTGGCTTGTTTTGCTTGATGTTCCCCGGCTTCTTCCCAATACTTCTGTCCTACGGGTCCCGGACACACTAATATTTTATCTGGAGACTCGATCCACATTGGCCATTTATGATTGAGGTACTCCTGGAGCACTTGTTCCCTATCTGGGCACTTGCCCGTTATTGAAATGTTTCTGGACTCCATCCAAGAGCTGGGGAGGCGACCGGGGTAAGGGTCCGTCCGGTGGTTCTGATGTGCAGTCAGGAGGGCGTATAGATGACCTTTGTATCCTCAGTGACTGTCTCCCCTGCCAAATTCCCGCCCAGTCCCTCCACGACCACTGTTGTTCGGCACGTCTGTGATTTGGGCATGGTGGGGCCACATAAATTGACCACTCAAAGGTGCCCGCCCAGGGACGCCAAAATGTTGACCCTATTACCGCTATAGGGTATCAACTGACGTGTCGAACAAAAGACTCTAAATCAAGGTTCAGTTCAGTACAATTTGTCCATCTTTATTAACACTGGAGTAACTTTAAACATTCATGCAAACAATTGACTTCTAATAACTTCTCATTTACTTTACTATTTCAGCATTACTTCTTAAACACTTACCCGTATGAATGAATTGGCCAGATTCACTCTGTTAGTAGGGGGTAGTCTTCTCTGAGCTTCGGACTCGGGTCCCTCCTTGTTGCGATGGTTGTTCCCTGTTTGTTGCTGCCGATGTCTCGGATCGCCCAGCTTTTATACTAATTTTCCTTCAATCTCCCAAAGGAAGCTTTTGTTCTAACCCAATGCTCTCATGGCTTCTCAGTCAATCATTCCAAGCTGTCACTTCACCAAGGGCTGAATAAACAAAAAAAATCTTCATTCATTATCAGGCTAGGGAGATCTTAATTATGTTGCCTGGTCATATCTCCTTCTCATTAGAGAGTTATTTTGCAATATGTCTTATCTTCTCAAGGCCGTACTGCCGTGAAGTTACCATCAGCTCTGCTCCCACCAGATGTCAATGATGTGATTCACCGCACTCCTTCGTTTTCCTGGCTCCGGCATTTTGCTCTGTCTGTCTGTAGCTAGTGACATCCTCCCAAAGCCTGACGGGTTACTTGACATCCAGTCCCAGGCTATACCAGGAATCGAGGGCCTGAGCTATAGGGAGAGGTTGGGCAGGTTAGGACTTTATTCCTTGGAGCGATGGAGGATGAGGGGTGTACAAAATCATGAGAGGAATAGATTGGGTATATGCACAGACGCTCTTGCCCAGAGTAGGGGAATCGAGAACCAGAGTATTTAGGTTTAAGGTGAGGGGGAACATTTTCATGCAAATGGTGGCAGATGTATGGAACGAGTTGCCGGAGAAGGTAGTTGGGACAGATACTATTGCAATGTTTAAGAAACATTTAGACAGCTACACTGATAGGACAGGTTTAGAGGGATATTGGCCAAATGCGGGCAGGTGAGACTAGTGTAGATAGGACATATTGGCCGTTGTGGAAAATTGGGCTGAAGGTCCTGTTTCCACGCAGTAAGACTCCATGCCTTTAATCCAAACATTTGTGGCAAATTAAAGTAAGCCATAATTAAGAACACTAGTTGCTGAGAGGAATTTTAGCAGAGGGTCAACATACTGTTCAATGGTCATGTCCACCAAACTAATTAAACTTTTTGATCCAATCATCATTGTATGTGACATTCATCAAAGTTCTACCTAAGAACATGGCTGAGTAATGCCCCTGTCCCACTTAGGAAACCTGAACGGAAACCTCTGGAGACCTTGCGCCCCACCCAAGGTTTCCGTGCGGTTCCCGGAGGTTTTTGTCAGTCTCCCTACCTGCTTCCACTACCTGCAACCTCCGGCAACCACCTGCAACCTCCGGGAACCGCATGGAAACCTTGGGTGGGGCGCAAAGTCTCCAGAGATGTCAGTTCAGGTTCCCTAAGTGGGACAGGGGCATAACTCATGAGGGATGGGGACATCCATTTAAATTACTGCACAACAGCCATATATCTAATCCATGATGCTGCTGCTTCTTCATGATAATACTACCACAACACCAATGGAATGACAACAGAATAATATTTCAGTAATGTTGATTGAACAATGTGGATGGAGCTGCCCCTGTAGCTGGAGGTCTTTAATACTGTCGACAAAATTACGAAGGTTAAATGGGAAAAATACCTGATATATATTCACAAATGTTCAATTAATGTAAGACATAATCTAATACAATTTAAAATTGTACATAGATTATATTTTTCAAAAACAAGATTGAACAAATTTTATCCAAATATATCCGCCACTTGTGATAAATGTCTAGCCCAAAAGGCAACTATAACACACTCCTTAGTTTCCTGCATAAAACTTTATAGATTTTGGAATGATATTTTTGAAATACTTACAAAATTATTCAAGACAAGAATGGAACCTAATACTGAAATGATTATATTTGGTGTAATGGAAGATGGGAATAAATTGAACACATCTCAAAATCTATTCCTTAATTATGGTTTAATAATAGCAAAAAAATTAAAACTTAAATTTTGGAAGGGTACATCAATACCAACGCTTAAAATGTGGATTGCAAGTATGTTGGACACCGCTCATCTTGAGGAAATGCGATTCCTCCTAATGGATAAATCAGACCAATTCATAACGAGTTGGTCTCCATTCGTCGTTTTTTTGGAATCATATGGTGCAACACAATTGTAAAAAATAACTGTTTCAGGACTGGACAAGGGTTGGTCAAGACTATAAATAATGATCTCCTTTTCTTTTCACTATTTTCTCTCTCAACTTTCTTCATTTACTCGTTTTCTTTCTTCACACACTATATATTTCACATTTTTCTATCCTTTACTATCTAACCTCTTTTTCTTATTCTCATCTTTTTTCAATGTAACAAAAAAAAAAGAAGTTGTACATAAAATGTATTATGAAAATATATATTAGGCACTTTGGTGCCATATGACTGTGCTTACTTCTAATAAAATAAAATATTTAAAAAAAAATACTGTCGACATTTAAAAGACACTTGGACAGATACATTGTCGGAAAGGTTTGGAGGGATCTAGGCCGGGCACAGGCAAATGTGACGAGTTTGGTTAGGCAACTTGGTCGGCTTGGTCGACGAGGGCAGAAGAACTGTTTCCGAGCTGCATAGCTCTATGACTCCATGACTCAACTTATTTTGGGATAATCTCAAGGATTCACCTCACAGCACTTTCCATATGATTGCAAGTCTTGTTGTGAAACCTTATGTAGAATTCGTCAGTTTCAATTTTCATTCCCCTGAATATGCTTCTTTGCAACAAACACCATGATTAACAACTAACAATAGGCAAGCCATCATAAACTGGAGTTAGTATCTGATTACAGGAAGTGAAACGGGTCAAAACATGTTGGCTACACACAATGCTTTAACCATCAAGGATTACTGTGAGGAAGGGCTGGTATTGTGGAAACAATTTGCATAGTTTCAGATTGTCCTCGTATCTCAACGTGTTTATACAAGTCATCCAAAACTGAATTAGCCGAATCTATTGTGTGACCACTTAAATCCATGATATAAAGAGAGAATGCCGGGCATTCTCGCCATACAACAGCATTTGAACAGAGGGAAATAAAGTTTCTGTTTGAGCATCTTCCAAAAATTTGAAAGAACATGGTAGAATAAGTGCAGAAGCAGGGGCAAGTGGTGAGGGAAGAACGAAAGGGAAGATCAGACATAGGTTGGAAGGTAGGTGTAATTATATGTGATTACTAATCTGCAGCTGTAGCCTCTGTTTTAAATATAGATTTATGTTATAGATTATATAAATAAGATTTGCATTTATATAGTGTTTCATATGATTTATGACTATTTCAATATATATTAAACCAATTAAGTAATTTTGAAGAGTAACCTATGCTGTAATGAAGAAATTGCATCTGCCAATTTACACCTATCAAGCTCCCATGCAGTTTTATACTTTGGTCATTTATTTATTTATTTATTTGTTTATTTGTTCCGAACAAGTAAAGACATAGATAGGAATAAATAACAACAACAAAATCGAAATAGTCAAACAATTGGACATTCCAGGCAATATTTGCAAAGCAATGAAAAGCATAAAGCAAAATTTAAATGTCCAACACTTTTTCTTTACAAGCTCGAAAAGGAATGAGAAGAAGAATAACTTATTTAATCTCACCCCTTCTCCCTAAACCCTTCTTCCATATTTAATAATTCATTAATTAATAATAATAATACCCCAGACAATTTTTAGAGATGCATACAGACATATATATACATACAACTGATATACACATACAAGTAATATGTATGAAGTAACCAAAAACATAAATTAATAATAAATAAAATAATAAATAAACATTAACCCCTGTTTGTCAACCATCCCCTTCATCCCTGTACCTTGTGAAAAAAAGTTTTTTGTATGTCATTTTGAACTGGTTCATATTTGGACATTGCTTTAACTCCACATTCAAACTGTTCCACAATCCTACTCCACAGACCGAAATACAAAAAATGTTTCTGGTTGTGCGGTCTCTTTGTACCTTAAAATTAAATATTCTTCTTAAATTATACCCCCCCCCCCCCCCCCCCCCCCCCCCCACTCGCTCAGTGAATCATTTTTGTATATTTCCATGTAAGTTTTTATTTTTGGCCCTAAACATTATCTGTGCTGTTTTAAATGCAACCAAATCTTCTAATTTTAATCATTTTGACTAAGAATAATGGATTAATGTGACCCAGATACCTGACATTGTGAATAATACGTATTGCTCTTTTTTGCAGAATAGTTAATGAATGTAGCGAACTTTTATAGTTATTGCCCCAGATTACTTCTGCACAGTAATTTAAATAGGGTAAGATTAGTGAACAGTAAAGAATGCGGAGTGATTTGTGATCCAGAACCTGCTTAACTTTGTGTAATACAGAAATGCTTTTTGACAGTTTGGATTGTACATGTTTAATGTGTGATTTCCAGCTGATTCTATCATCCATTATAACCCCAAGAAATTTATTTTCATGAACCCGTTCAATTTCAACCCCATTTATCTTTATATTTGCTTGTGTAATTGCTCTGCAATTACCAAATAACATTATTTTGGTTTTGCTCAAGTTTAATGATATTTTGTTCCTGTCAAACCATGTTTTCAGTTTGCCCATTTCTTTTGTTATTTTGTCCAGTAGTTGTTTTAAATTCTCCCCAGAACAAAAAATATTTGTGTCGTCTGCAAACAAGACCAGCCTCAAGGCATTGGACACATTACAAATGTAGTTTTACAAATGTCGTACATATATATATACATGATGAATAGTTTTGGACCCAACACTGACCCCTGGGGGACACCACAAGCAATGTCCAAACATGTAGGTTAAGGAATGAATGCTGGATACTAGACCATAGGGAATAAATCCATATTCTTCTTTAAGTTAGACTTCCTTTTGACAGGCTCAGCAGCAAGGATGGATGGGATGGGGAGGGGCGATGAAAGTTTAAAATGTCAAATTCAGTGAGCAACTGTAAGCTTTTCTTGTGAAATGTTTAGCAGCACAGAAAAGAGATGCAGTCTCTCACAGGGTGACTATTTTGAGGAGAGTTGCTTCACGTTGAGGTGCTGCAGGTAGGTGAAAGTGCAAGGTTTGGTGAATGCCAGGCTTCAGTGAGGAGGGTGAGCAGCAACAAAGTGAGAAAGGTGAGATTTTTGTTCCATTTTCATGCCTGCCTGTTTATGAAAGGGGCAATAATGCCAGTCAGTGGTATAAAACTTAGGTTATTTTTGCATTGGTGAGGCCAATTCTGGAGTATGGTGTACAATTTTGGTCACCTAATTATAGGAAGGATGTCAACAAAATAGAGAGAGTACAGAGGAGATTTACTAGAATGTTGCCTGGGTTTCAGCAACTAAGTTACAGAGAAAGGTTGAACAAGTTAGGTCTTTATACTTTGGAGCGCAGAAGGTTAAGGGGGGACTTGATAGAGGTTTTCAAAATGATGAGAGGGATAGACAGAGTTGATGTGGATAAGCTTTTCCCATTGAGAGTAGGGAAGATTCAAACAAGAGGACATAACTTCAGTATTAAGCGACAGAAGTTTAGGGGTAACATTAGGGGGAACTTCTTTACTCAGAGAGTGGTGGCTGTGTGGAATGAGCTTCCAGTGGAAGTGGTGGAGGCAGGTTCGATTTTATCATTTAAAAATAAATTGGATAGTTATATGGACGGGAAAGGAATGGAGGGTTATGGTCTAATTGATTAAGGTATAAGAAGTATTTTAGTTTAGTTTAGTTCAGAGATACAGCATTGAAACAGGCCCTTCAGCCCGCCAATCCATGTCCACCGCCTTCACCTGTTCATACTAGTTCCATTCCCTATACATCAGGGGCAATTTACAAAGGTTAACCTACACACCCACACGTATTTGGGATGTGGGAGGAAACCGGAGCACCCAGAGGAAACCCACAAGGTCACAGGGTGAACGTGCAAACTCCACACAGACAGCACCCGAGGTCTGGATCGAACCCAGGTCTCTGGCACTGTGAGAATGCAGCTCTACCAGCTACACCACTGTAGTTCAAGCAAATGAGTATGCCAAGTTTTGCAATTTCCTGTGGCCAATAGGCTGAATCATTTTTATATTTGCAAGTTTAAAAGTTTATTAGAAGTATTAAGCTGTTTTTCAAACCAGGCGAATTTATTGCCCGGGAGATGCAACGAGACCTGGGTGTCATGGTACATCAGTCATTAAAAGTAGGCATGCAGGTGCAGCAGGCAGTGAAGAAGGCGAATGGTATGTTAGCATTCATAGCAAAAGGATTTGAGTATAGGAGCAGGGAGGTTCTACTGCAGTTGTACAGGGTCTTGGTGAAGACCACACCTGGAGTATTGCATACAGTTTTGGTCTCCTAATCTGAGGAAAGACATTCTTGCCATAGAGGGAGTACAGAGAAGGTTCACCGGACTGATTCCTGGGATGTCAGGACATTCATATGAAGAAAGACTGGATAGACTCGGTTTGTACTCGCTAGAATTTAGAAGATTGAAGGGGGATCTTATAGAAACTTACAAAATTCTTAAGGGGTTGGACAGGCTAGATGCAGGAAGATTGTTCCCGATGTTGGGGAAGTCCAGAACAAGGGGTCACAGTTTAAGGATAAGGGGGAAATCTTTTAGGACCGAGATGAGGAAAACTTTTTTCACACAGAGAGTGGTGAATCTCTGGAATTCTCTGCCGCAGAAGGTAGTTGAGGCCAGTTCATTGGCTCTATTTAAGAGGGAGTTAGATGTGGCCCTTGTGGCTAAAGGGATCAGCAGGTATGGAGAGAAGGCAGGAATAGGATACTAAGTTGGATGATCAGCCATGATCATATTGAATGGCGGTGCAGGCTCGAAGGGCCGAATGGCCTACTCCTGCACCTATTTTCTATGTTTCTATGTATGTTTATAGCAGGTGCATAATTACATAATCTATTGGAGGTCTAACCAGGGTGAGGGGCAGGTAGTGGCAGTTGTTTATTAATAGTTCACCTAGAGGGAAATGAAGGTAAGATCCATTCATATTTTACTGATAACATTTCAGTCATGAAAGCAGTAAAGGTTTCTTAATTGGACATGAAGTATGCAATGCACATCAAAGCAGATGTCACTAATTGAATGCACTGGTTTGCTGGGAGTTTCGAGAGCTGCATTGATTTCACCGCTGGGGGATGACAAGATTTAAGCTACACCTCTGCATGAAGGTTCCTTCGAGTATTTGGCTAGGCAACTCACTCGCTAGTTACCCAGCTGGCAACCTATTTGAGTGGATGGCCCTACTCATGGGACAGACTGGATCCCATTCACACTTGGAATTGCATCATTGGCATGGGCGAGACGGATGGCTATATCGGGTTTGGACCCAGCCATGGTCTCACCAAGTATTGAAGGGAGCCGTGAGTTATTGAAAGCGATGGCCCTTCCTTGACATCAATGTGAGATCCGTACAGGTGGATACATTTTGATGGAATGGGGTAAAGTTGACGGGGCCGAGTTTGCTGGCATTGCATTGTGAAATCTTACAATTAACCGATGGCCAGAACCAACCAATTGTATGAACTGTTTGAGTGGTAGATGTACAAATGATGGGCCCAAGCCCTATCCAAGCTCCAATCTATCCAAGCTCTATCACTGAGCCTTAGGATAAGGCCCATCCGATCAAATTAGCTTCATGCATGATGTGAGAATACCAGATCGGAATATCCCATCACATCCACTCACATACACGCATTTCCCTGGAGCTTAGAGAATAGGACATCCGTTGTATGGATAGAGTAATAATTGGAAAGAGCCCTGGTTTTCAAGGGAAATTGGACGGTTCGGAAAAAGAGAGAGGTCTACAATAATTATAGGCAGCATGGAGTAAATGAGGTGCTTGAGGAGTATAAAGAATGTAAAAAGAATCTTAAGAAAGAAATTAGAAAAGCTAAAAGAAGATATGAGGTTGCTTTGGCAAGTAAGGTGAAAGTAAATCCAAAGGGTTTCTACAGCTATATTAATAGCAAAAGGATAACGAGGGATAATTGGTCCATTAGAGAGTACTGACACTTTTGAAAAATATAAAAGTGGATAAGTCTCCAGGTCCTGACAGGATATTCACTAGGACATTGAGGGAAGTTAGTGTAGAAATAGCACGGGCTATGACAGAAATATTTCAAATGTCATTAGAAACGGGAATGGTGCCGGAGGATTAGCGTACTGCGCATGTTGTTCCATTGTTTAAAAAGGGTTCTAAGAGTAAACCCAGCAATTGTAGACCTGTTAGTTTGACGTCAGTGGTGGGCAAATTAATGGAAAGGATACTTAGAGATAATATATATAATCATCTGGATAAACAGGGTCTGATTAGGAACAGTCAACATGGATTTGTGCCTGGAAGGTCATGTTTGACTAATCTTCTTGATTTTTTTTGAAGAGGTTACTGGGGATATTGATGAGAGGAAAGCGGTGGATGTTGTCTATATGTAAGGCCTTTGACAAGATTCCACATGGAAGGTTGGTTAAGAAGGTTCAACTGTTGGGTATTAATGGTGGAGTAGCAAGATGGATTCAACAGTGGCTGAATGGGAGATACCAGAGAGTAATGGTGGATAACTGTTTGTCAGGTTGGAGGCCGGTGACTGGTGGGGTGCCTCAGGGATCTGTGTTGGGTCCACTGTTGTTTGTCATATACATCAATGATCTGGATGATCATTGATGTATATGACATGGTGTGGTAAATTGGATTAGTAAGTATGCAGATGACACAAAGATAGGTGGTGTTATGGATAATGAAGTAGATTTTCAAAGTCTACAGAGAGATTTAGGCCATTTGGAAGAGGGGGTTGAAAGATGGCAGATGGAGTTTAATGCTGATAAGTATGAGGTGCTACATCTTGGCAGGACAAATCAAAATAGGACGTACATGGTAAATGATAGCGAATTGAGGAATGCAGTTGAACAGAGGGATCTATGAATAACTGTGCACAGTGCCCTGAAGGTGGAATCTCATGTAGATAAGGTGGTAAAGAAAGTGTTTTGTGTGCTGCCTTTATAAATCAGAGCATTGAGTATAGAAGTTGGGATGTGATGTTAAAATTGTACAAGGCATTGGTGAGGCCAATTCTGGAGTATGGTGTACAATTTTGGTCACCAAATTATAGGAAAGCTGTCAACAAAATAGAGTGAGTACAGAGGAGATTTACTAGAATGTTGCCTGGGTTTTAGCAACTAAGTTACAGAGAAAGGTTGAACAAGATAACAGGTTGAACACTTTTCACACAGAGAGTGGTGAATCTCTGGAACTCTCTACAGAGGGTAGTTGAGGCCAGTTCATTGGCTATATTTAAGAGGAGTTAGATGTGGCCCTTGGGCTAAGGGGATCAGGGGGTATGGAGAGAAGGCAGGTACGGGATACTGAGTTGGATGATCAGCCATGATCATATTGAATGGCGGTGCAGGCTCGAAGATAATGGTTCCTGATTTCTATGTTTCTATGTTTCTAAGATAGGCTTTATTCTTTGGAGCACAGAAGGTTAAGGGGGGACTTGATAGAGGTCTTTAAAATGATGAGAGGGATAGACAGAGTTGACGTGGATAAGCTTTTTCCTTTGAGAGTAGAGAAGATTCAAACAAGAGGACATGGTTTGAGAATTAAGGGACAAAAGTTTAGGGGTAATATGAGGGGGAACTTCTTTACTCAGAGAGTGGTAGCAGTGTGGAATGAGCTTCCAGTGGAAGTGATGGAGGCAGGTTCAATTTTATAATTTAAAAATAAATTGAATAGGTATATGGACGGGAAAGGAATGGAGGGTTATGGTCTGAGTGCAGGTAGATGGGACTAGGTGAGAGTAAGTGTTCGGCACAGACTAGAAGGGCCGAGATGGACTGTTTCCGTGCTGTAATTGTTATATGTTATACGTTATATATATGTATGCTGTCTCTATCTGTCCCTATGTGCTCTTTCCGGAAGTGGATTGTGGAAATACTGTACTGAGATCATCAGAGACCAGAGATCCTGTGTATGATCTAGCCTGACCCATCAAGCACAAAAAACCAAACTGCTGGAGGACCTCAGTGGGTGCACCCCCCACAACCTTTGGTGGCAAACGAATGGTCTAGATTACGAGTCAAGGCCCTACAAAGGGTTTTTTTTAACATCGACCATTCCTTTCCCTCCACAGATGCTGCTTGATTTGCTGTGTTCCTCTGGCAGGTTGTTTTTGTGGCTGCAGATTCCTGCAACTGCAGTCTCTTGTGTCCTGATCCTTTACGTTTCCATTCCCTGGAGCCAAGTTCATTTAAAGTTTTATCAAAAGTTTTAGAAATCAAAAGCATGACTGTTGATTGAGCAAAGCAGGGACAGAGTCAATGGCATGTCTTAGATTAATTTAAAATTGTGGGCACTAACAAAATTTTGAGAGCAAAAATCAGTATATCACCTTTTAATGTAGAGTGGTCTAAAATCATTAGAATGCAGGGATTTATTTCCAAGGTAATATAATACACAAACTTGCTCCCTGTATGGGGACAAAACCTGTACATGCTGGAAATACAAAATAATAAGCAGAAATATTGAAAGGGGTCAGTAGGTCAGGCAGCGTCTGTGGGGAGGGCAACAGAGTCAATGCGAAGATCATTGGTGAAAAAGTTCTAGCAAAGAAGCTTTGACTTCAAATATAACTTTGTTTCTCTTTCCACAGATGATATCTGAACTTCCAGCATTACCTGTTTTATTAAAACCCAAATATTCTGGAGGGACTAAACTGGCCAGGCATCTCTGACATAATGTTACAGGTTGATGGCTTTACACCAGAATTAGCCCCTGTCCAGTCTACTTCAAAACTTGTTTTTCTGGAAGTGTTCAATTGCTGAGGTTGGTTTAGGATTTTGCAGGTTGGTTCAAGAACCTGATAGTTCTAGGAAAGTAGCTGTTCCTGAACTTGATGGTGTTTAAGAAGGAACTGCAGAAGCTGGAAAATCGAAGGTACACAAAAATGCTGGAGAAACTCAGCGGGTGCAGCAGCCTCTATGGAGCGAAGGAAACAGGCAACGTTTCGGCCCGAAATGTTGCCTATTTCCTTCGCTCCATAGATGCTGCTGCACCCACTGAGTTTCTCCAGCATTTTTGTGTACCCTGAACTTGATGGTGTGGACATTAGCCTTCCGTGCCTCCTGCCCAATGACAGCCTCGAGAAGAGGGCATGGCCGAGGTGTGGATTTGTGATAGTAGATGCCACCTGCTTGAGGGAACACCTCATGTAGATGCTTCTGATAGTGGGGAGTGATGGATGGGCTGCACCTGTCACTCTCTTCAGCCTTTTATGTTCCTGTGCTTTGAAATTGCGTTACCAGGCCATGATGCAGCTAGTCAGGATACTTTCTCCAGTGCATCTGTCGAGGTTTGTTAGAGTATTTGGTAACATACCAAATGTCCTTAAACTTCTCAGAAAGTAAAGTTGCTGGCATCCCTGCTTCATGATTACATCTATGTGTTGGGCTCAGGATTACAGAGACGTTAATTTGTTTATTGGAACTTGAAGCTGTTACTTTATCAGTGCCGCCCCACCAATTAAGATTCCAACTCGACTCATTATCATCCATGATTATGCCTTCCACAATGGTATTGTCAGTGAATTTTAGATGCCAATTGAGCTGTCCTGGCAACACAGTTACCAGTTACCTGTATGGGTGTAAAGAAAATGGAACAGGGGGCTCAACACACAGCCCTGAGGTGCACTGAGTTCAGTTACCGAACCACACAGATTGAGGTCTTCCAATGAGGAAGTCAAAGATCCAGTTACAAATCGTGTTTCATTTAAGACAAGTTGTTTTGTATGATTTATCCCTAGTTGCAACTTGATATTGCTTCAATTATTACACACGTCACTACACAACTTGCTCTTTACAAACACTACAGAGCACTGGAAGAGGATATTTGCTGCAGTAAGCTCATAAGTTATAGGAGCAGAATAACTTCGGCCCAACAACTCTACTCTGCCATTCAATTATAGCTGATCTATCTTTCCCCCTTAACCCTGAGCAAAGAACAACACCTTTGCTCTTTCCCTTTCTGTAGATAATCCCATTTCAGACCTTAAGAGTTAACACTGTTTCTTCACAGGTGCTGCCTGACCTGTTGAATATATCCAGCACTTTCTGCTTTTATTCAAAGATGAATAAAATCTCCTGGCCTTTACTTTAGTCTGATATGGTTAATGTTCTCTGCTTGCAGCTTTGGGAAGCTGAAGGAATTGGAAGCTGAGGAGCAGGATGAGTGGCTGCTCCATGCCGTGGAGTTGGCTGATACATCTCAGTCTCTGGTCATTGCAGTTGGCAGGTAACTATAAATCAACACACATTTTTTCCAGCAAATGTTTATTGAAATCATATTTATTGTGTGTCAAGCTGCACTTTTACCAGGGCAATACTAAACCTCTTATTGAAGGATCTATTGACTTCAATTAGGAGATTGAGAGGGGATCTTATAGAAACTTACAAAATTCTTAAGGGGTTGGACAGGCTAGATGCAGGAAGATTGTTCCCGATGTTAGGGAAGTCCAGGACAAGGGGTCACAGCTTAAGGATAAGGGGGAAATCCTTTAAAACCGAGATGCGAAGAACTTTTTTCACACAGAGAGTGGTGAATCTCTGGAACTCTGCCACAGAGGGTAGTTGAGGCCAGTTCATTGGCTATATTTAAGAGGGAGTTAGATGTGGCCCTTGTGGCTAAGGGGATCAGGGGGTATGGAGAGAAGGCAGGTATGGGATACTGAGTTGGATGATCAGCCATGATCATATTGAATGGCGGTGCAGGCTCGAAGGGCCGAATGGCCTACTCCTGCACCTAATTTCTATGTTTCTATGTTTTTCCATTGCTCTCCCTACTCCCCAGCTCACCCTATCTACATTATTGTTTCCTTATTTCTGTTCATAATTCTTCTTTCTCTTCACTGTCTTCACTGTTTTGTCCTCGGGCATCTTTCTTTCCATTCAATTTCCTATTCTCTCCACCTCTCTTTATCTTCCACTCCTTCTCCCCTCTCTAACGTTCCCTGTCTCGCTGTGGTTTTCATGTGTTTGTTTGTTTTTTAGTTTCCCAAGCTGTTCCAAAGGTTTCTGAGATTTCCCCTCGCTATGGCGGAAGGAATGGGGCAACCAGACTGACGATCAGAGGGGACGGTAAGGAAGATTCTGCTCCTTTGCCGTGAGTCGAGCTGATGAGCCTCACTCCCACCGCTACTAACCCATTTTGAATTTTTTGACAGGATTCTCAGGAGAGAATCAGTTTGATTACGGAGCAGGAAATGAAGAGCTGGGCAATAAGGTGCAGCTGGTGTCACAAATCAGGTCCATCCCCTGTGATGTGGAGAGAGATTCCAGCCATGAAAAACTGATATATTGCTACACCAGGTAATTCAATCAGACTCAGTCAGCAATTCAGCAATTCTTTATCTTACAGAACATTCTCATACAGAGTCCTGCCATGTCCATGTATGGTAATATTAAACCTCTGTGGTCCCTTCCAATTTCAGACAAGCTATTGTCCCAGCGAGATCCTGCCGACTACACCAATGTTAAAAACCGATTTGCTTCAAACAGACAACACAATTAATAATAAAAGCAATAATGTCTTTATTTCACCAGGCCGGTGTGGGAAACAGCTCTGAGTATGATAACACAGACACAGAGCTCCTCATGTTCCACACAAAGATGTAATGTTCAATCAGATGTACTTTTACCCCAACAGCAATTCAGTAATTCTTTATCTTACAGAACATTCTTGTTCAGAGTCCCACCATCACCATATATGGTAATATTAAAACTCTGAAGTCTCTTCCGATTTCAGAAAAGCTATTGGCCATATATGGTTTAGCTCAAAGAAGGACCATTCCTTAACTCTGCAGATTCAAGCGGTCTTGCTTTTGACCTTGACGATTCAGCTTTGGAACATTTCAATCTAGCTGTACTTCAATCTAGCTGTATACTTCTAAATCTACAAGCTGAGTGTCCAATTTGTAAGCCAGAAGCCCATCAAAGAGTCAACGACGCAACCCTATCGTTTCCAAAAATCGCGTTGCACGGCAGATGTGTCCCCCTGCATTAACTTTACACCACCTACATCTGGCAGAGCCGTACTGTCTACTAGAATCTTTGGTTCTGTGGGGACCAATGTGCAGAATTCGCAAGCTGCCATGCTGGCAGTAATGTCAGCCAGGGCATTCCCTTGGGAAACTTTGTCGTGGCCACTCGAATGGGCATTGTGCTTGAAAATGGTCAGGTGGACTGGGAGGGGTAAGGCTTGCAGTGGCTGGTGCAGTAGACAGCGCTGTTTTTAAATTGCAAAAGTCGTCTTTCTTGTTGGAATTAGACAATGAATTGCTGCAGTGCCTTGGCAGAGGCAAGGGACAACAGTAGTTTAGTATATCCACTGCTGGCAGAAATTAATCAAGCCCAGAAAAGCCCTCATCTGTTTAGGAGTGGTCAGGCTGATGTGGTTCACAATGGAATCCAGCCGGGTGGGTGTCAATTCTTGTTCTGTAACACTGAGCAATATATCAAAAATTTTACTGGTGTCTGCTCATGAACTACCCTCCGTTTGGGTAGAATGTATCCCCAGCAGTGAAAGGCTTTTAGTAGCTGAACGGTGTCCTCAGCATACTCCTTTGGTCCTGTACTTGCAAGCAGAAGGTCGTATACTGTTGTATTACTGCTGAGCCGTGGGGCAGCCTTGGGGTCTGAAGTTGTTTCAAGATTATTTTAAACTATGCAGACTGTTGGTTGCGGTTAAAGTTCAGGTCTCCTGTATAAGTGTGATACATTGTCGTAATTCTCTCCCAGAAATCAATAGGTTGTTTCAGGCATTGAGTCAGGGCGATGAGTACAGCCTCAATTCTTGTGAGGTGGTCAGGGTACAGTGCCTCGAGAGCCGCCCAAGTTGCAGCATTCAAGAGGGTCTTCCCTTAGTGGAATTTAGGATGGCGGACGTTAGGACAAACACATCCCTCGTGGCTGCCTCATACATGGTCAGCGTCAACCGTATATAATTCGCAAACCCTGGTGGGTCTTTAATTCGGTCTGGGGCAATTTTAGAGATCAACAGCATCTACTGCGGCTTCCAGTGGCTGTATACATGCATTTAACATTTTAATAAGGGAGGGAGAGAGAAAACGGGGATTTACAGACCAGTTAGTCTAACATTGGTAGCGGGGAAACTGCTAGAGTCAGTTATTAAAGATGGGATAGCAGCACATTTGGAAAGTGGTGAAATCATTGGACAAAGTCAGCATGGATTTACGAAAGGTAAATCATGTCTGACGAACCTTATAGAATTTTTCGGGGATGTAACTAGTAGAGTGGATAAGGGAGAACCAGTGGATGTGTTATATCTGGACTTTCAGAAGGCTTTCGACAAAGTCCCGCATAAGAGATTAGTATACAAACCTAAAGCACACGGTATTGGGGGTTCAGTATTAATGTGGATTGAGAACTAGCTGGCAGACAGGAAGCAAAGAGTAAGAGTAAACGGGTCCTTTTCACAATGGCAAGCAGTGACTAGTGGGGTAACGGAAGGCTCAGTGCTGGGACCCCAGCTATTTACAATATATATTAATGATTTGGACGAGGGAATTGAATGCAACATCTCCAAGTTTGTGGATGACACGAAGCTGGGGGGCAGTGTTAGCTGTGAGGAGGATGCTAGGAGGCTGCAAGGTGTCTTGGATAGGCTGGGTGAGTGGGCAAATGCATGGCAGATGCAGTATAATGTGGATAAATGTGAGGTTATCCACTTTGGTGGCAAAAACAGGAAAGTAGACTATTATCTGAATGGTGGCCGATTAGGAAAAGGAGAGATGCAACGAGACCTGGGTGTCATGGTACACCAGTCATTGAAAGTAGGCATGCTGGTGCAGCAGGCAGTGAAGAAAGCGAATGGTATGTTAGCATTCATAGCAAAAGTATTAGAGTATAGGAGCAGGGAGGTTCTACTGCAGTTGTACAGGGTCTTGGTGAGGGCACACCTGGAGTATTGCGTACAGTTTTGGTCTCCTAATCTGAGGAAAGACATTCTTGCCATAGAGGGAGTAGAGAAGGTTCACCAGACTGATTCCTGGGATGTCAGAACTGGATAGACTCGGCTTGTACTCGTTAGAATTTAGAAGATTGAGGGGGGATCTTATAGAAACTTACAAAATTCTTAAGGGGTTGGACAGCCTAGATGCAGGAAGATTGTTCCCGATGTTGGGGAAGTCCAGAACAAGGGGTCACTGTTTAAGGATAAGGGGGAAATCTTTTAGGATCGAGATGAGGAAAACATTTTTCACACAGAGAGTGGTGAATCTCTGAAATTCTCTGCCACAGAAGGTAGTTGAGGCCTATTCAATGGCTATATTTAAGAGGGAGTTAGATGTGGCCCTTGTGGCCAAAGGGATCAGGGGGTATGGAGAGAAGGCAGGTACAGGATACTGAGTTGGATGATCAGCCATGATCATATTGAATGGCGGTGCAGGCTCGAAGGGCCGAATGGCCTACTCCTGCACCTATTTTCTATGTTTCTATTACTGCCGGTAGACTATTTGGTCCGGGTTCAGCCAATGGATTTGGCTTTGTTCTTATTGGCATTATCTTTTTACTCTTTTTAGTCTTTTTAGTTTTCTGTTGTTTCTCAGCCTTGCATTTTCTTTGCGCTTTTTGTTTCACTATCTCACTGATGGATTCAATTACTGCTCCTCCTTCCTCTTCTGCCTCAGCCATTTCCATTCTTCTTTCTCATCTTCCTTTTCAGTTTCCAAGTCACTATCAGTATCATTTTCTTCTGGGGGTGCCCTTCACTGTAGGGGTGTCAGAGCTCCTGCTGCTAGTGACTGGTGGCCAGGGCATATGGTGGAGGTGGCGTACACCATTCCCAAATTTGTTCCTCATCCCCCTGAAATTTGTTCCTCATCCCCTCTTCTATAAACAGGGTCGCAATGCCAGACAAGAGGTCCCCAGGGATATTTTGCTTAGTTTTCCATTCTTGCATTACCAATTGGTTATTATTCTGTTGGCCAACCGTATTCTCTTTTTTAAGAATCTTTTCGCCTGATCATCATGTAATCTGAAGAAGGGTTTCGGCCCGAAACGTTACCTATCTCCTTCGCTCCATAGATGCTGCTGCACCCGCTGAGTTTCTCCAGCATTTTTGTGTACCTCCGATTTTCCAGCATCTGCAGTTCCTTCTTCAACATCATGTAATCTTTATGTTTTCCCAGATCCAAATAACACATATGCTCTACTGAAGCTCCCACATGTAACGGAGCTCCCACATCACTCGTATCCTGTCCCATTATTCGGCTCTATATCAATAAATATTTTCCATGGGTAAACATCTGACCTGTTCAATTTCTTTTAAACATGAATATTTCATATTAATTTCCACAGGCTACCTTTCCTAGTCTGACCTACTCAATCCATTAAATTTACACAGACCGCACGTAGTCTGACCTGATCGATTGAAAATATTCCACCTATATATTATATCTGAACTGCTCAATCAATAATCACAAAAATCTTCTTACATTACATTGTCTATCTAAAGGATCTTGGCAGGGAACCAGATCAACCTCAGACAAGGGGCCATGGTATTCCAGGGCACTCTCAGGAATTCAGACTCAATGGATCCGATAGTGCACTTTTTACTCCCCTCGAGGACCCGGTCAGACCGCAGCCTCTTACTCAGTCGTCAGAGAAAGTCAGAGCAAGATCCTGCCGACTACGCCAATGTAAAAGTCCGATTTGCTTCAAACAGACAACAACACAATTTGTAAAAATAGCAATAACGTCTTTATTTCACCAGGCTGGTGAGAGAGACAGTTCTGAGTATGTTAATACAGACACAGGGCTCCATGTGTTCCACACAAAGGTGTAATGTTTAATCAGATGTACTTATACCCCAACAGTGAGCAATTAATAATAATAATAATAATAATAATAATAATAATAATAATAATAATAATAATAATAATAATAACTTTATTGATCCCCTCAGGGAAATTCAGATGTTTTCTCTTAACTTTTAACCGAAGGAAGATGCAAATATGCAGTTTCGCCCGTTTCGCCGAACACCTCCGCTCAGTCCGCAATAACCTACCTGAACTCCCGGTGGCTCAGCACTTCAACTCCCCCTCCCATTCCCAATCCGACCTCTCTGTCCTGGGTCTCCTCCATTGCCAGAGTGAGCAACACCGGAAATTGGAGGAACAGCACCTCATATTCCGCCTGGGTTGCTTGCGTCCGGATGGCATGAACGTTGAATTCTCCCAGTTTTGCTAGCCCTTGCTGTCTCTTCCCCTTCCTTAACCCTCGAGCTGTCTCCTCCCATCCCCCCGCCCTCGGGCTCCTCCTCCTCCCTTTTTCCTTCCTTCTCCCCCCCACCCCCCATCAGTCTGAAGAAGGGTTTCGGCCCGAAACGTCGCCCATTTCCTTCGCTCCATAGATGCTGCTGCACCTGCTGAGTTTCTCCAGCATTTTTGTGTACCTTGAGTATTCAGTATTTACTTTAATGTCATTTTAACGGAGTACTTACGTACACAGAAGAAACGGAAAAAAAAATCTCAATCAGTTCCCATCAGTGCAGTTAATAAAAACAGAATAAATACATATAGCTTTAAAATTAAAATTAACATATCTAAAATAGGCCTAAAAATTGAAATATCTTGAAATTAATTGAAAAATTGAAAGTTATTGTCCATATATGGTTTAGCTCAAAGAAGGAGCATTCCTTAACTCTGCAGATTCAAGCGGTCTTGCTTCTGACCTAGATGACTCATCATCTGAGCATTTCAATCTAGTTGTATTCAGGCTAAAGGGCAAGGTACTTAATGACCGTACATTTCAATCCAGCTGTATTCAGGCTAAAGGGCAAGGTACTTAGTGTCTGTACATTTCAATCTGGCTGAATATTCAGACTAAAGGGCAAAGTACCCACTTTATATGCTAAATCAACAAGCAGAGTGTCCTTTTTGTAAGCTACTGAACTTCATACTTTAACTCTTTCAGTTCCACCAGTTTGTGTGTGGTCTCACTCTGCCAATGGAAGAAACCAAGGATGGACAGGCTGGTATAAGAATGAGAAAGGGGATTTAAATGATTAGCAAATGGGAGCTAAAGCAGGCCTTGGGGAACAGAACACAGGTGTTTGGTGAAAAGGTCGTCTAATGTCTGTTTGATCTGAAAGTAGAGGAGCCCAATTGTTAGTACCAAATTCAATGGACGCAGTTGGAAAGATACAGGTCTCACCTGGAAAGGTTATTAGGGTCGTTGAATAGTGGTGAGAGAGGAGGTGTAGGTGAAAGTGTTACGTCCCTGTAGTTGCAGAGGAAAGTGCCTACGGAGAGGGAGGGTTGGGCGGGGAGGGATTAGCAATCCAAGGAGTGGCGGACAGAGGGACAGAACACTGTTGTGCCTTCCCAAGCCCCCATTCGCCCTAACAGTATTACAATCACAGTCACAGAGGCCGACGTCAGAAGATCCTTCAGAGGACTTTACCCTCGGAAAGCGCCTGGACCTGATGGTATAGCCGGTCATGTTCTCAAAGCCTGTGCAGACCAACTGGCTGGAGTTTTTGAGGACATTTTCAACCTCTCACTTCCGAGGTCTGAGGTTTCCTCCTGCTTTAAAAGGGCATCAATAATACCGATGCCCAAAAAAAGCAAGGTAACGTGCCTCAATGACTATCGACCAGTACTAACGTCTGTAGTGATGAAGTGCTTTGAGAGGTTGATTATGGCGCATATATTCCGACCTCAACAAGAACCTTGACCCACTGCAGTTTGCTTACTACCACAACAGGTCAACGGTGGACCCGATCTCACTGGGTCTCCACTCCGCTCTGGACCACTTGGACAACAAAAACTTGTACATCAATCAGGCTGTTGTTCATAGACTGCAGCTCGCGTTTAATGCCATCATCCCCTCCAAGCTGGTTACCATGGCTAAGCTGGCCATCCGCGAGTCACGGCACCAAGCGGAAGAGGGCTCTGCCTGAGCGAGCTGCCTGCCCTTTTCCGGGGTTACGTCCGTGCCCGGATGGTACTAGAAAGGGACTACGCGCTGTCCACGGGAACATTGGGCACCGCGGGGGGTGTTGAATGTATCCTGGACAAGGATTGTAATATAGTTGTTTAGTCGTTTACTTAGTATATTTATTTTGTTTTGTACTATGGTGGTGGGTTCTGTTTTGTTTTACTGTGTTGTAAATACTATTTTAATATTTGAATAAATATTTTTGATTATAAAAAAAAAAAAAAAACCTGGTTACCAAGCTCACGGATCTGGGTCTCTGCGTATCCCTCTGCAATTGAAACCTTGACTTCCTCATCCACAGACCACAGTATGTCCGTATTAGTGAAAATATGTCATCCTCAATCAGCACGGGAGCACCTCAAGGCTGCATGCTCAGCCCCCTGCTGTACTCACTCTATACTCATGACTGTGTAGCTGGACATAGTGCGAACTCTATCATCAAGTTCGCCGCCAACATCACTGTTGTGGGATGGATCACAGATGGTGATGAGACAGAGTATAGAAGTGAGATCGACCGATTGACCAAATGGTGCCAGCGCAACAACCTGGCTCTCAACACCAGCAAAACCAAGCAACTGATTGTGGCATCGGTATTATTGATGCCCTTTTAAAGCAGGAGGAAACCTCAGACCTCGGAAGTGAGAGGTTGAAAATGTCCTCAAAAACTCCAGCCAGTTGGTCTGCACAGGTTTTGAGAACATGACCGGCTATACCATCAGGTCCAGGCACTTTCCGAGGGTACAGTCCTCTGAAGGATCTTCTGACGTCGGCCTCTGTGACTGTGATTGTAATACTGTTAGGGCGAATGGGGGCTTGGGAAGGGGTAGGATAGGGACCCACAAAACCTATTTTTATCAAATGGGGGAAAGGGTCAAAAACTTCAAATTCCTGGGCGTGCACATTTCCGAAGATCTTTCCTGGTCCCAGCATACTGATGCAATTATAAAGAAAGCACATCAGCGCCTCTACTTCCTGAGAAGATTACGGAGAGTCGTTATGTCAAGGAGGACTCTCTCAAGCTTCTTCAGGTGCACAGTGGAGAGCATGCTGACTAGATGCATTGTGGTCTGGTTTGCCAACTTGAACGTCCAGGAGCGGAAAAGACTGCAGAAAGTTGTGACCACTGCCCAGTCCATCACCGGCTCTGACCTCCACACCATCGAAGGAACCTATCACAGTCGCTGCCTCAAAAAGGCTGCCAACATCATCAAAGACCCACACCATCCTGGTCACACACTCATCTCTCCGTTGCCATTGGGAAGAAGGTACAGGAGCCTGAAATCTGTAACATCCAGGTTCAGGAACAGCTTCTTCCCCACAGCCATCAGGCTATTAAACACAACATCAAATAAGCTCTGAACAATAACAGTCTATTATTACTATTGCACTTTATCTGTTTATTTATTGTGTACACATGGTTGATGGTCAATAGACACACTGAACCTCTATCTCCCGTTCTGTATTATGTTTACTTATGCTGCAGCAAGTAAGAATTTCATTGTCCTATCTGTGACACATGACAATAAAACTCTCTTGACTTGACTCGACTCTGAGGAAAGTTGTTTTGTACAATTTGTCACCCTTTGCATCTCAATATTGCTTTATATCAATTATAACCCACTTCAGTAGATAACTTCCACCTGGTTAAATCCCTTTCGAGTACAGAAAGAGTATTTTTTATCTTTTGTCTGTCTCTGTTCCTGGTTCCTTTTCGCTGATGATATCACATCGAGTAGGAATCAGCCGCGTGCAAGGGGCTTCAGAATCATAGTCTGTTGCCAATCGTAAACCACAGAGAGGCAAGGTCCTTAGAGGATAGTCCTCCCTGGGTGGATTTTCTCTGCCGCAAAGTGGCTTTGGAACCATCTGGTCAAAACAATAGATGTTGGAAACACAGGGTGGGTCTGGAAGCAAGAAAAAAAATAACATTTCAGGTTGTTCACCCATCACTGTATGTGATGTCACTGCATGTCATGTTGTCACTTGTGGGCGGAGCACCAAGGCAAATTCCTTGTATGGGAATACTTGGCCAATAAACTTGTTCATTCATTCACCCATCATTGAAACTAGCATTTAAGGTACAGGGATGGGATGGGCAGAGAGATCTGTTGAGTATTTCTGGGGTATCACATTTGCACAGCTGGAAGTGCAAAATCCTCACAGTTTCAGCAACCTGGATTCAACTCTGACCTCCTGTGCTGTCTGTGTGGAGTTTGCACGTTCTCCTTGCTGATTTCCTCTGGATGCTGTAGTTTCCTCGTACATCCCAAAGACGTGCACATTGCTAGATACATTAGCCACTAGTTTGCCTTTGGTGTGTGGGTGTCTGGTTGATCTTTGATCAGAATGTGGGGGAGTAAAATAGGATTAGTGTGGGATTGGTATAAATAGGCATTTGATGGTCAGTCTGGACTTGGTGGGCCAAAGGACTTCTGTCTGTCTCTATGACGCCTACTTTGTTTTAAATTACCAACACCGCAGCATTTTTCTTTTGAATTTGCCTTAAGGTATTTGCGTTGATAATCCTTTAAAATAAAAGCTGTTGTTGTGACTGCAATGAATGTTCTTCTTTATTTCAGGCCCCTACCAGTTGACACGTACTATGTTGTAGTGAGTGTGGATGGGGTTGAAGCTAACCAGCGGATCACCTACTATGTGAGTGAAATATTTTCACCCTCACCTGTTGCTTCTTGCAAATCTGGCAAGATTGTGGGAAATATGAATCAGATTTGCAGTGTGATCCAAATGAAGTATAGTTTGGTAATATGAATAGGCCTTTCCAACTGAAACTCAACACCATGATTTCACCAGAACTAATTCATGACTTTTTCTTTCACAGGTAAGAGATTATAATACCCCAACCATTGTGGAGATTTCACCAAAGTCTGGACTGCCAGGTTTGTGCTACAGTGTGTTAATTGTTTCATTCTCAGTCAGAGAGCAGAATCTCTTCACAACATGCACGCTGCATGCATGTCTGTCCACCTTCCCATGGAAAGGTCATAATCAGGGGAGGCCTTCTTCTTCTTGCGGATGGTGTGCACAGCCTAGAGTTGTAGGACAACTTGTTCTATTAGATATTATTTGATTGTGCACGCCAGGTTGATTGCATTTGTCGAAACAGAGCAGACCATGTGAAGGTTGCAATCTCCCACCCCAGGGGAAGTCTTAACAGAGGAGAGGATAACCATTGGTCTGTCTTACACAAGGACACAAGAATGATCCCAGGAATGATTGGGTTCACGTTTGATGAGCGTTTGACGACATGGAACTGTACTCGTTGGAGTTTAGAAGGATTAGGGGGGACCTCATTGAAACTAACTGAATAGTGAAAGACCTGGATAGAGTGGATGCAGAGAGGATGTTTCCACTAGTGGGAAAGTCTAGGACCAGAGGCTGTAACCTCAGAATAAAAGGAAGTACCTTCAGAAAGGAGATGAGAAGGAATTTCTCTAGTCAGAGGGTTGTGAATCTGTGCAATTCATTGCCACTCTCATCTTTGGGGGCAAAATTAATGGATATTTTTAAGGTGGAGATTGACGGATTCTTGATTAGTAGGCGACTTAGGCGATTTTTCAGTGGACTGCCAGCGACTGTCAAGTTGAAAAATCGACAACTGGAACGGCGACTGTCAGAGTGGAACACACACACACACACACACACACACACACACACACACACACACACACACACACACACACACACACACACACACACACACACACACACACACACACACACACACACACACACACACACACACACACACACACACACACACACACACACACACACACACACACACACACACACACACACACACACACACACACACACACACACACACACACACACACACACACACACACACACACACACACACACACACACACACCACACCACACACACACACCACACACACACACACACACACACACACACACACCACACCACACCACACACACACACACACACACACACACACACACACACCACACACACACCACAACACACACACACACACACACACACACCACACACACACACACACACACACACACACACACACACACACACACACACACACACACACACACACACACCACACACACACACACACACACACACACACACACACACACACACACACACACACACACACACACACACACCACACCACCACACACCACACACACACACACACACACACACACACCACACCACACACACACACACACACACACACACACACACACACACACACACACACCACACACACACACACACACACACACACACACACACACACACACACACACACACACACACACACACACACACACACCACACACACACACACACACACACACACACACACACACACACACACACACACACACACCACACACACACACACACACACACACACACACACACACACACACACACACACACACACACACACACACACCACACACACACACACACACACACACACACACACACACACACACACACACACACACCACACACACACACACACACACACACACACACACACACCACACACACACACACACACACACACACACACACACACACACACACACACACACACACACACACACACACACACACACACACACACACACACACACACACACACACACACACACACACACACACACACACACACACCCACACACACACAGCTAACTTCATCCGCCCATTATGCAGGTGGGGGACAGGACAAGCGGGGGGAGCGCTGTCTAAATAATTCACACAGTGCAAAGCTAAGGTGATACAGACACACACTGCGATGAACACGAAGGTTGGCGCTGTAATTAAGGCCGCTAAAGCACAGTATACGTCCTTTAAAAGAGGGGGGAGGAGGGAGAATGAGTGGAGACAACTTTTAAGAAGCCAGAGATACACGGCGGTGACGCTCGGCGGACATTAAACATTACCGGTCGGTTATCCTTGATTCTAAAAACTACTGCTCACCTTTTTTTCCCCAATGAGCGTATGAAATTCACCGGTCAGCACCGGCTACAACCTACGAGAATCTCTGAGAACCTCCGACCTCCTGGCGACCCACCTATGGTACGGGAATTCTCGCTGCTCTCCATGGCGGCTTCATTCTAGTCGCCACTAACTTTTCAACACGTTGTGAATCTATGAAAATGTTGAAAAAGTTGCGGTGACCATAATGAGGTTGCGACTTGTTCCCAGAATGCGGGAACTCCTCGCAACAATGAATGCGACTCCCTGGCAACTACCCACGAACATTCGGCGGCCATGTGGCGACTGCATAGTCTCCTGAAATCGACTAAAAAGTCGCCTAAGTGGGACAGGCCTATTAGGGTGTCAGGAGTTATTGGGAGAAGGCAGTAGAATGGGTTTGAGAGGGAAAGCTAGATCTGCCGTGATTGAATGGTGGAGTAGACTTGATGGGCCCAATGGCCTGATTCTGCTCCCGTAACCAATGCAATTATGACACTGTTGGTCTCATTGGCTCAGGCAATTGTTCCAGTTCAGTCAATTGCTGAGTGGAAGCTTTGTCCTACTCTACAGCCTCTCACTTCCAGTGCGATGCTCTTTCATTGACAATAATGGAATAGGAAAATGATCTGTGCTCATTGTTCACATGGACAAAGCCAGGCAGCAACTTCAGGAATCTGCACAATCAGAGTAAAAAGTGGAAAAAACAGGAGTCATTCACTGATCCATTCACTTTCTGTCTCTCACACTCTCATCACACTCCTACTGTTTTGGAGCTTTTTAAAGCCTCAAGACTGTTTGATGAAGAATATGGTGTATTCTCCGAAGAGTTGTCTGATTTAACAGACCACAGCAAGCCCATACTTCACTTTCAACCCAGGGACCTTAGTGACTTCTGGAGAGGCCAGAATGGACCTCCACTGAATATATCTGTGGTGTGACAACATCCCTGAGAGTGTGACGCCCTCCCTGTACTCCACTGGAGCATTGGCCAAGGTGACGTGATAGAGTTTCTGGAGTGGGACTTGAACCAACGTCTCTAAAAGTAGTTTTCATATCGTGATGTTCTAACGGCAAACTGTGGCTCAATGTTGAAGATCTTCATCTTCCAACTTTCTTCACTATTGCTAATTTCATTCTGGTTCCTAGGCCAACTCATTACGATCCGAGGGAAAATTGTAACTGACGTCTATAGTAGTAATGATCCACTGGACACCAACCAGAAAAACACCAAGATTTTGAGGTAACAATTACAGTGTTCCACTTGTCTGTTCACTGAACGCAGCCTTGCTATGTGGCTTAGTGTTTGCTTTAGTCAAGGTGTTTGTGTGACATTAGATATGAAGTGACAAAGTTTGATCTGCGATTTTATTTTTCCTTCATGGTTTAACCCTGGAGTCAATAATTATGTATGGTCTTGGTTCATGATGCAATAAAGAAATTCCATGAGTGAAAAAATAGTCGCTGGAGGAACTCAGTGGGTCAGGCAGCATCTGTGGAGGGAAATGGGCAGATGAAGTTTCATGTTGGCACCCTTCTTCAGACTGATGGACTATTATTGTGTTTAAGAAGGAACTGCAGATGCTGGAAAATCAAAGGTAGACAAAAATGCTGGAGAAACTCAGCAGCATCCATGGAGCGAAGGAAATGGGCAACGTTTCGGGCTGAAACCCTTCTTCAGACAGATGGACTATAATGTTGCACTGCCTCCTGAAACGTTTCAAACATTTAATCAAGGGGAGAGGGGAAGGCAAGGCCAAACAAAGCCTTCCAGTGTATCTAAGCATATCACTGATCAGATCTTTTTTTCAGGGATTTCCTTTTATTCTCCTGACCATATCCTTCCCTTGTTCAGGGTACAAGGGTTATGATGTAATTTGTAGTTTGATAATGGTAGAAAGCAATACATATTTGTCTGTGTTTTTCAAAAAGGTTTGAAACCAGTATTAAAATTATTGGAAGTTCAAGTTATAAACAGAAATTGCAAATACGATTGGCCACAAATGATTAACCATGTGTCTTCTTTCCAATCCCAGAGTCTACGCTGGAGGAATGCTCTGTGACCTTCTTCATCCGGACTCGGATACCTTGTGAGTTTCTAACTCTGAATGTAGTGTCGCTTTGGGTGAGGAAGTTCCACTACCTTTTGATGCACAATCTGACCCACAGCACACTTTGTTGAAAGCAACTTAATAATGGTTTATGTTCCCAAATTTTTCCAAACTCATTCTGAACTTTGTGAGTTATATCCTGCAATCCCAGGGCCAATCCTTGCCTAATGCCAGATGAAAGTTTGGCACTTTGTGTTTTACATTGTTGTGCAGTTTGTAGTTGGAATGAAACTCTCTGTGTATACATCACCACTGGATCTTTTATCAGCTTCTTCCAACCAATGCTGTCTCTCCGGTGCTGACTGTTAGGTCTAGTCTTGGTGAGTGGAAGCATTGGTTACTGGGTGCCCCATTTAATGTTTCAGCCTTCACCACATGTTGTCCGACCATCTCTTGATAGTATGTGTTATTTTTCAACCTTCAATGCAATGTGTGTATTGGTCTTGGGTAGTGGTGCAAGTTACAAATTCCAAATCCACAACCTTTATGAAACAAGACCTTCTTTGAATCTGACAAGCTGCTTCTCTGTCACCATCTTTGTACTTCCACCCTCAGGTCTATTTTGCCCCCAGTTTCATGCTGAACTTGACTCCCCAAAATTTGTGATAAGCAGCTAATCAGGTCAGGAAACCACTGCCTCAAGAAGTTCCAGTAGAACTTGATATTGCTCAAGAAAATGTATTTCGTCACACCGATTCAACCTCTCTGATGGTAATATTAATATTTTTGTTGAATATAATAAAAGGCTTTATACTTGCAGGTATGGTGTGAAACTTGACCACACATCCAGTGAAAGAGGCATTATAACATGTAAAATGACTGGAACCTATGTTGGTAAGACATCTAGATGTTTTGTTAATGATCTATATGACATTGTCAAAGGAGGAAGAGGCATATCTATTTCAACGTTTAAATGTTGATTTCAGGTCACCATAATATGAGCTTCATTTTGGATAATGGCTTTGGAAGGTAAGCAATTTTCAACAATGTTTACAATAGAAATAGTAGACCCTTTTCCATTGTAGGAAGCTGTATGCGTACATACCAACATCGATTCCTGTACAATTATCCAGTGGTAATTACATAGCTCCAGTTGCTATTTGCTTTTCATGTGCTTTAACCATATCACAGCTGTGGTCAAAGTCATGAACCCAAACCTAAGCCTATTGCTTTATTTGGATAAGAATATTAATTTATGATCAAATTTTGTTATGTCATTTTTAGAGCAGACCTGATATTTTGGGATTAGTTTTGGTGGATGGGAATGCCATGCACATTGTGTTTTTCTGAGTATTCTGTATCACCAGTGGGCGCACATAATTCTCTCTCTACATAATATACTTGTATATTATATATGAATGCTGTAGTTGTGCAGTGAATTTTCAATATCATTATTACTAAGTCCATTACTTTTTGTGAGATAGTCTTGACATTAGATCGAAATTAACTTAATATTCACATCGGTACCAATCAGACTGACATCGTTTTTGATATAACTGCGAGTTCCTTGTTTTGTAGGTCTTTGCCTGATGCGAAAGCTTACTTTGTTTCCTCACTCAATAAACTCAGCATGTTTCAAACGTATGCAGGTAAGGGCACCACCATTTGCTTGGGTTAACGAGCTGACAATGAGTGACGATCTCCTCCACCACCATTATCACTGTGTCACTGTGTGTGGACCTTCTTTTCATTACCTAGTAACGGATGATAACAAGAAAACTATCACTCAAGATGCACTGGAAGTATTGGGTCCAATAACCAGATAGTCAAAGGAATCAGCTTTAAAGCAATCTTAAAGGGGGAAGTAAATAGATTGTGGGAGGGAGCTGCAGGGTTCTAAAAACCAAATGGTACGGTGATTAGATTTTGGGATGACAAAGGAGCACAGAGATGTCGGGGTGTTACCGGATTGGATGTACTTGTGATAGGGAATGGTGAGGGCAAGGAGGGATTTGGAAACCAGGACGAGAATGTGGATAGCAAGTGAACTCAGTCATTTCACCCTTTTACCGAGAGTCGTACTCAGAGTACTTTGGATCAGAGTTCCCTCCCCAGGGCCACAGACACGCATTCACGTCACTTTATCAGGAAGAGTCATGGTACAATGTGAAGTCTTTCCATGCAGCTACTGGGTGGTAAATCTTCGTTCACATGGTGAAGTTCAGTCGTTGAACAAATTCTACCCATACAAGATAAGATGTGTATAATAAGATCACGAGTAGAATAGAGAGGGTAGTCTTTTATCCAGAGTAGGGGAATCAGAACCTGAAGACATAAGTTCAAGGTGAGAGGAGAAAGATTTAATAAGAATCTGAAGGGCAACTTTTTCACACAAAGGGGAGCGGGCATATGGAATGAGCTGCCACAGGAGCTAATTGAGGCAAGTGCTATAACAACATTTAAAGACATTCGGATGGGTACTGTAAATGGACAGGAAAGGTTTACAATGGTATGAGCCAAATGCAGGCAGGTGGGACTAGTGTCGATGGGGCACCTTCAGCAGTATGGGTAAGTTAGACTGAAGGGCCTTGTTCTGTGCTGTAAACTGTGACTCTTTAACTAAGATGCAGGAAACTGAAGAGGTTATTGCTCAATGTCTGTGGCTTCTTGACCCCCTATCCAAGCTCCTTTCTCCCACACACCTATCCTTCTCTGCAATGGGGCCTACCATTCAAGGCTTCCTTAAGCAGCAGGTCTGAGGCATCAGCTATGGGCCCACTGCCCATAATCATCATAACTCACCGTATCTCACCTCAGCAGAACTATGATTGCTGAACTTGTTTGGCCAGGAAATTCCAGAATGAAGAAGTGAGGCCCTCAGCATTAGTATCTGGGATGTAAGGGAACTTGGCTGGACAATAACACATGCCTCTCCCTCAAGTCCCCCTCACCACCCCCAGAAATGCCTGCAGCTTTTTAGAACTGGCTATGCGCTGGCTGGCCCTAACATTATTAACATACAATAACATTAAGTAAAAACATTTTAAAATAATTAAAACAAGCAATGAGCAAATCATTTAAAATATGTAACGTCTATTTTTTCCCCTTCATTCCTTACTGATTGACACAGAAGGAAGCCAATCAGTTCATATAGTCGCTGTTACTCCCATTAGTGCCAGTTCTCAACTTATTTCTCTGCATGATTGCAAATGATTCTCTCAGCTGCCCCTCATCCCTCCTCAGTTCTCCTGCCACTCAGCTTTACTAAGAGGTAGTTTACATTGGCCAGTTAGCGTACCAGCACGTCTTTGGGATGTGGGAAACTGGATCACCCGAGTAAAGGGTCACAGAGGGAGCGTGCAAACTCCGCACAGACAGCATCCGAGGGAAGGATCAAACCTGTACCCGGGCTGCCTGCTACACTACTCTATGGTTTCTATTCCATGAGCCCTACAATCCCATCAAATGAATGGACCCATGGGTCATCTGTCTGGTGTAACCAATCGCAGGATCCAGGACTGTGCTGAAAATCTCATTAAACTCTGCTGTTGGAGACCATACAAAGTCTGGTGGGTGAGTGCAGCTGGGATAGGGAGGGGACAGGTGTGGGGATAGGTGATGAGAACAGGAAGAAGGTGGGTTACATCTGCGGGTTGGGAGAGAGCTGGGAAAGAAGCTGGTGTATGGGAGAGAGCTGGGGGCTGAGGTATGTGGGAGGGTGCTGTGGGTTAGGAGGAAGAAAGGGCAGGGATAAGGCAGCAGTGGTGGTAGAATGTTACACAAAAAAGCTGGAGAAACTCAGCGGGTGCAGCAGCATCTATGGAGCGAAGGAAATAGGCAACGTTTCGGGCCGAAACCCTTCTTCAGACTGATCGGGGGCGGGGGTGAGCGGGGACAAGAAAGGAAAAAGGAGGAGGAGCCCGAAGGCTGGGGGATGGGAGGAGCCAGCAGGGGGACTGAGGAAGGGGAGGAGACAGCAAGGACTAACAAAATTGGGAGAATTCGATGTTCATGCCCCCGGGATGCAGACTCCCCAAAAGAGGTTTACCTGCATCTCTTCCAACCTCATCTATTGCGTCCGCTGCTCTAGGTGTCAGCAGATCTATATCGGTGAGACCAAGTGTAGGTTGGGCGATCGTTTCGCCGAAGACCTCCGCTCGGTCCGCAATAACCAAGCTGACCTCCCGGTGGTTCAGCACTACAACTCCCCCTCCCACTCCGTCTCCGACCTCTCTGTCCTGGGTCTCCTCCATGGCCACAGCGAGCAGCACCGGAAATTGGAGGAACAGCACCTCATATTCCGTTTGGGGAGTCTGCATCCCGGGGGCATGAACATCGAATTCTCCCAATTTTGTTAGTCCTTGCTGTCCCCTCCCCTTCCTCAGTCCCCCTGCTGGCTCCTCCCATCCCCCAGCCTTCGGGCTCCTCCTCCTTTTTCCTTTCTTGTCCCCGCCCACCCCCACTGCCGATCAGTCTGAAGAAGGGTTTCGGTCCGAAACGTTGCCTATTTCCTTCGCTCCATAGATGCTGCTGCACCCGCTGAGTTTCTCCAGCTTTTTTGTGTAACCTTCGATTCTCCAGCATCTGCAGTTCCTTCTTAAACAGTGGTGGTAGAATGTTGGACCTACATAGCTGGGGTTGTTGTGAAAGTTCCTCCAGCTTCTGTGTAACTCAATATGCAGACATGTGTTTGGGAAAGTTTATTAGCTGGCTCTATTTATTTCATACTTGGCAGGTTTATTAGACAGCTATAAAAATACTTATTGGATGAGGTTGCAGAGGTTTTACTTGCAAGAAAGCATCAAGAGTCAGAAAAATTCCAGATGAAATATAACTTGTAGTAAAAGTGTCACCTGAGTAATTGGATTGAAGCATCTGCCGTGGTTTATGGTGCTTCAGCCAGTGGGCAGAACTGTGCTTCCATGTCAGTCACAGCTTACAAAGAAATACAAATTTACAAAGATCTAGTTCACTGCATCATTAACCTTTCTCTCAGGATCCATGTAGAATGCATTATCAACCCCTGTTTACAGGAGCCAGTACTCCTCAACAGTCCATTGAGTGAGGACTGATGCCTAGGGTCAATCTTGTGTTCTATAGCAGAAAACGAGTGAGATTACAGCAGGAATTGATCATCATTGAGCCATCATCCAGTGAAATTACGAGCTGACATCAGCCCTTTCCAGTTTGTCTCTGGCAAACTAATGTAAAATCAAGTATTTTCTCTTTAAAGAAAGAGTGCCTCAGGTCAGCGGATCAGCTGCTCCTTGAGGTACCAAGGTCTAAGCGGAAGCTCAGAGGGGATAGAGCCTTTTCTGTTGCTGCCCCGGCACTCTGGAACACCTTGCCGCTGCAGATCAGACAGGCCCCTTCACTGTCCATCTATAAATCCTCCCTAAAAACTCACTTTTATTCACTGGCTTTCGACACTGGCTGAGACTTTGTTCCTGTTTTAGTGCTTTTAATGTCTTTTAATTTTTACTGTTTTTATAGTCCTGTCGTCTTAATGGTTTTAGTAGTTTGTAATAACTTTTTGTTGACTTCCCATGTACAGCACTTTCTGGTAACTGATGTTGTCTAAAAGCGCTTTATAAATAAAGTTATTATTATTATTATTATTAATGCTGCACTTTCCACTTCCACTATATTATTGAATTCAACAAGTGACAGAATTGACGGTGCTGAAAGAACCAGAGTAAACGGTAGCTCGGACGCTTCCCGACCCAAAACATCACTTATCTATGTTCTCCAGAGATGTTACCTGACCCATTGAGTTACTCCAGCACTTTGTGGGTCTTTTTTAATAAACCAGCATCTGCAGTTCTTTGTATTGACATTAAATGTTGCATTTGTTCTCCAAGAGGTGACTGGGATCTACCCGTCTGAAGGGAGTATGGAAGGAGGCACTCGGCTGACCGTGAATGGGAGGTTCTTTGACGAAACGGATGCCCCAGCCAGAGTTACTGTGGCGGGTAAGTACTGTGGGATCCATGACAGATGCATGAGCCTACAGTGCCCAGACTGCAGGCTACCACAGAGCAACCCAAAACTGTCTCCAAGTGTGGAAAATGTGGGAGTCAATTTTGCAGAGTCAACTTCCATAGTCAGTCATGTAACACTGGTTAAGGAATACTGTTGACCACAAGGAAACCTGTTTTTACTGTTATTTTATATGCCACCATGTAGTATTTCATTGAGCAAAAGATATATGGTGTCATCTGAGAGGTGGTACTTTTGATGTGGTTCTCCCTCAATTCAGCATTGAAGTATCTTTTTACTACCCAATTGCCTGGATGGGATAAATCCACAATCTCCCGTCTCAGGGAGACAGGTGAATACATAGAATAATAGCGCAGGAGGTGGACTTTTGCTCCGCCATGTCTGTGTTGAACATGATGCCAATGGGATATGCTCAATTTATTGTTAAATGACTCTGTGGTAGTCAGACCAATTCACCTGGGAGTCTCTACCAAATGAAAGGTGTTGCAAATTTCTGATAACCAATGCTTACTAAGCTTGTTCCCATTGACCTTGTCGAATCAGTGAAACTATCCTATTGCGCTAAATTAACTTTTTAAACCTTTACTATTTTTCAATACAATTTGTGAATTAAAATAGGGACTTTCTGGAGAGGGCAATCAATAGCCAGTGATATCAACTCATTTTATTTGAAAGTATCCAGGTTCCTGTGAGCTGAACGACTCATCCAATATGTTCAATAAATGAAAAGGTTGCCTTCAATTAACAAAAGAAATTGCATTCATGTTAAATGTAGATCTAAACTCTTCCTAATATTTTGGTTTCTATTTGTTTTTCATTGTTTTAAACAGATCTAAACTGTGAGACTCTCAGTGTCAACGCAACTCAAATTATCTGCCTGATCCCAAAAGAAAGCAATCTTTCCACGACAGTTTTCCAAGGTAGTTTATATTTTTAATTAATATATTTTCTTCAAAAAAAAATTGTAAATATGCCATATAATTTATATATGTCAAAATACATAAATATAATGGTCATTCAGATTTTGGCCAAACAATAATTTGCTCTTTCATACATTTTTCCACAGTGGATCACCTCACATTTCCCATAATTTACTCCATCTGCCAACCTTTCGCCGTCACTTACCCTACAGATCTATGTCCTTCTGCAGGCACTTTGTGTCTGCCTTACAATTCACTAACCCACTTATGTTTACATCGTCAGCAAATATGGCTACAGTTTACTTCGTATCTACCAGACTGATTCCTGGGATATCAGGACTTTCATATGAAGAAAGACTGGATAGACTCGGCTTGTACTCGTTAGAATTTACAAGATTGAGGGGGATCTTATAGAAACTTACAAAATTCTTAAGGGGTTGGACAGGCTAGATGCAGGAAGATTGTTCCCGATGTTGGGGAAGTCCAGGACAAGGTGTCACAGTTTAAGGATAAGGGGGACATTTTTTAGGACCGAGATGAGAAAAACATTTTTCACACACAGAGTGGTGAATCTCTGGAATTCTCTGCCACAGAAGGTAGTTGAGGCCAGTTCATTGGCTATATTTAAGAGGGAGTTAGATGTGGCCCTAGTGGCTATAGGGATCTTGTGGTATGGAGAGAAGGCAGGTACAGGATACTGAGTTGGATGATCAGCCATGATCATATTGAATGGCGGTGCAGGCTCGAAGGGCCGAATGGCCTACTCCTGCACCCATTTTCAATGTTTCTATGTTTCATCTAATCTAGCTTATAAATGGTTAAGTCTCTGATCTCTGAGGTGCCCCAATACCTTCTGATTTCCAATCCAAAAATGACCATTTATTCTACTTTCCGTTTCTGCTCCTTGACCACCCATCTACTCATGCTAAAACTGCCCCAAACGCATGCCACAAATGATCTGGTTAATGGTGTAACAGATATGTTAATGGAATGCTCTGGTATGATCATTCAAGCACAGTAGATAGTTTGTTGATTTAATATATCAGTCTTCCTTCAGCCATAGATTTGCACTCATGTCTGCAGTGACTCGTGGACCCCTGAAACAAAGGAGAGAACCCTGCCAGTGAGCTAACAGCCCACTTGCAAAATTGGGTTGTCAGACTGGTGTGTAAATTAATACTTTATAGGAAGTGGTTATAATTTAATTCACTCTCTTGAGTAACAAAACTCGACCACATCATGCATTCGATAGGCTTGTTTGGTCAGGATAAAGCTCCACAGTGAGATAGAGCATAAACTGCATAACATAAGAGTTAATTATATAGCTCATGTACATTTGATGTGTGTGTCCATGAACAACCTGTTCAGCTCAACTAACACTGTCGTATGCACATTCTTGAAGGGAGGTTATCTGTTGGAGCTATTCAAAATTATCTTTCATAAACCATGTAGAAAAACATACTTTTTTGAAGTATCTTTTACAACCTCATAACATCCCAAAGCAATTTGGAACCAATCAGGTATTTCTGAAGTCTTGCCCCATGCAAACATTTGTTGGTGCCCAGGGCTGGCCTTAAGCCAATTGGGCCCCGCACTAGGCTGGTGGGCAACACATTCTACCCCCTCAGCAGCCACCCCAGTAGGTGAAATTCCTCACTGACAACAACACAGCCCTGCGGTTAACTCTCAGCACTGTCAGTGATGGAAATGGGGGGGATACGCAGGGGGACGGTGTTCCCCTACTTTTCAGTTTCCAGCTCGGGTTTAATGAGTACTGAGGAAAGATTGGAGTCATTTATCACATGATTCAACTGCGACAAAAACAATTTGTTAACTGCCACTGTTAGCACTTGTTAACAGCCTTTAGTTAACACGTAGTTATACAATGTGTTACCAATACATCGATCTGCATTCCTCAGTCAATATAATTGTGTTTTGACCAAGTATTAATGATGTGGCATTCCTTTTAATAAAATTTACGGCAGAATTTCTTAAAACCTACTGTCATTAAGGGCTCCGGACCGTGAACACAGGCTTCTTCCTGGTGTTCAGGTCCAGTCATTCATCCACGTTGTTTTAAGAAGGAATTGCAAATGCTGGAACAATCGAAGGTAAACAATGCTGGAGAAACTCAGCGGGTGAGGCAGCATTTCACCTGCTGAGTTTCTCCAGCATTTTTGTCCATTCACGTTATTTGGTAATTTGTACCGGTCATTTAGGGATGTTATATGAATTTTTTTTAAATAAGTTTATGCGTGCTGTTTTCCCTCTCTCTCCTTCAAGGTTAGTTCTTCTGTTTGCCTTTATTTGCTTCAGTTTTATTTAGTTTTATTTAGCTCGTGGTTGTAGCTTTTGAACGATTTAAACGTATCGGATTTTTTTAATTCATATAAATTCATAGCGTTGCCCGAGCGCCAAATCCATTCAGCTGCACCTGCAACTGAAGCAATGGGTCGATTAGTAGACCTTGAAGAGGCATTGACACTTTGATTTTATGTCGAGCAGTAATAGAGAAGGGCTCCAGCCCGCGAGCTCACTGACTGAATGATACAAACGTCCTAACTGAAAATCACACCTTTCTGATCAATTATTTGAGGATAGGCCTTTCTAGAGATAATGCTACTTTTTGCTTTACCCATTTTCAAAATATAGAATTTTGAATTTGGCGTTTGATTGGTACAAGGAGACTACAAAGCTCGTAATATCTATTTTTTTTTACACACTAACTTTCTACACTTCTATTACGTATGTACATGGCAATTATGGCTCATGGAATTTTCTCCCACATTACGTTATATTCATAACACCATATTTAAATATGTGAAATTTTCAATCTTTCTCAACCGTTTAAAAAATGCCTGAAGAAGGGACCCGACCCTAAATGTCACCTAGCCATTCCCTCCATAGATAGACACAAAATGCTGGAGTAACTCAGCGGGTCAGGCAGCATCTCTGGAGAGAAGGAATAGGTGATGTTTTGGGTCGAGACCCTTCTTCGGACCCTCCTTCGATCCAGCCTGACCTGCTGAGTTCTCCAGCACTTTATGTTTTGCTCTTAAAGTAAATCAGTGGTCTGCTGAAGAAACAACACGATAGACCACTCTGGAAGTGCAAGTTTTGCTGTACACTTCATACTGTACAACACATCATAATACACCTTGAGTGAATTAATGGGGTTAGATTTTTTTTTTTAATCTGTTGTCTAGAATTAATCGATACCCACAGAGAAAAGCACATGGAAACAAGGCAAGAAGAGTCAGACTTCCATCACTGTTCTGCACAAATAATTCAATCAACCTTACCCTTTGAATATAGAAACAAGACAAAAATAATGCCACATATTCAATCATATATGGTTCAATGAAATTAAGATATATATGTAAAAATATATATGGAAACAGGCCCTTCAGCCCACCAAGTCCACACCGACCAGCAATCTATCATGCACCAATTCCATCCATCATGCCAGGGACAATTTACAGAAGCCAATTAACCTACAAACCTGCACTTCTTTTGGATATGGAAGAAACCGGAATATCCAGAGAAAACCCATGTGGTAGTAAGCCAGTAACTCTACTGCTGCGCCACCGTGCCACACCATTAAATTATTTTTTCTGTAATATATTTATTATGGTGTCACGTGAATAAAGTTGAACACATGATTCTGATTTCTGCCCTTAGTTGGATAACATACATCTCCAGTCATTGTATTTTATGGCTGGTTTTCAACCTCTTTAGGTTGATGGTCTGGACCCGAAACATCACCCATTCTTTCTTCCAGAGATGCTGCCTGTCCTGCTGAGTTTTTCTAGTTTTTAGTGTCTATCTTCAGTTTAAACCAGCATCTGCAATTCCTTTCTACACTATTTGTTAAGCAATACAGGTCCTATTCTCATTATATAATTTTGTGATCAGTGTGAGAGCGTGAGAATTTTGTGAAATGCGTGAGTCTCACGCTGAATGCGTGAGAGTTGGCAGCCCTGCTAATAATGCAAACATTTTATGCAAGTTCCAATTGTTTGGACAAAAATCATTTATTACTGCTTTATAACAGGAATTATAGCAGTCAACAAACAATCAACTAACAAATTAAAGCATACTTAAAAAAACTACCATGTTCCCTTTCCTGACTACCTCATAAGTACTTTAACGCTGTTAACAGAGCAAAGAGATATTAATCTCAAGAATCTCAAGAATCAAATGGGGGAAGTGGGGGCAATTTTGCTTAAATTTTGCTTAAATGGTCATTCTCAGCCCATTCAGATCAGCATAGAGTCAGTTATACAACATGTACATAGCTGGCCTAATGTGTCCATAATGATCATGTAACCTTATAACCATATAATAATTACAGCACGGAAACAGGCCACCTCGGCCATTCTAGTCTGTGCCGAACACTTATTCTCCCCTAGTCCCAACTACCTGCACAGACCATAACCCTCCATTCCTTTCCCATGCATATACCTATCCAATTTATTTTTAAATGATAAAATCAAACCTGCCTCCACCACTTCCACTGGAAGCTCATTTCACACAGCTCCCTACTCTCAATGGAAAACGCTTATCCACGTCAACTCTGTCTATCCCTCTCATAATTTTAAAGACCTCTATCAAGTCCCCCCTTAACCTTCTGTGCTCCAAAGAATAAAGACCTATCTTGTTCAACCTATCTCTGTAACTTAGTTGCTGAAACCCAGGCAACATTCTAGTAAATCTCCTCTGTACTCTCTCTATTTTGTTGACATCCTTCCTATAATTAGGCGACCAGAATTGTACACCATACTCCAGAATGCCTCATCAATGCCTCGTCCAATTTTAACAACACATCCCAACTTCTATACTCAATGCTCTGATTTATAAAGGCCAGCACACCAAAAGCTTTATTTACCTCCCTATCTATATGAGATTCCACCTTCAGGGAACTATGCACAGTTATTCTTAGATCCCCCTGGTCAACTGCATTCCTCAATTCACTACCATTTACCATGTACGTCCTATTTTGATTTGTCCTGCCAAGATGTAGCACCTCACACTTATCAGCATTAAACTCCATCTGCCATCTTTCAGCCCATTCTTCCAAATGGCCTAAATCTCTCTGTAGACTTTGAAAATCTACTTCATTATCCACAATACCACCTACCTTAGTATCATCTGCATACTTACTAATCCAATTTACCACACCATCATCCAGATCATTGATGTATATGACAAACGACAGACATTTCAACTACAAGGGAGATGAGGTGTAGGAAAAGAATGTGGGAAAGTGGTGTTGAGGCAGTGGATTGGAACAAATATTGGATGACAGATCAGACTGGAGGACTAGAGAGACATTATCACCTCTTATGTTCTGATGTGAAAGAGATAGATCTTAAACGTAAGATAGTTATTTCATAAATGTGATGGGAATTTGGAGCCTTTATTCAGTGGGAAGATACGGACTAGCTGCCAAAGATGAGAATTGCCTAGATTACTTGGACTGAATGTTGTTTTCTATGACTATTTCTGCGTACCAGTACTTCTGCTTAGTTATTGAGATTCGTTGGTTGCAGTGCAGGTTTTGAGGCCAGGGGTCTGTTTATCCACGCACAGCATAATGAGATCTAATCACTGGGCAGATTTGTGATTGCCCCAATTTACTTTTAAACAGTAGGTGAACTCTTCAAAACATGCCACATTTGTTATGTTCAGTGACAAAGACCAAAACTGCCCCCCAACACAGCCACTCAACATCTTTCAACTATCATAGAGTCATACAGCAAGGTAATAGCCCCTTTGGTGCAACTCATCCATTTACCTGCATTTGGCCCATATCCCTCAAAGCCTTTCCTATCGATTCACCAGTCCCAATGTCTTTTAAATATTGTTATTTGTACTACCCTGAACTATTTATCTGGCAGCTCATTCCATATAACCACATCCCCATTTGGGGCATTTAATAATAGTTCAAATAGATTTTAAAAACTGAAATATATGTGTAATGTTAAACAATTTAACTTTGAAAAATATTGAGGTGAAATATATAAATAAAAGCATACACTGTTTTTGACCAGTGGGACTGGGCTCTTTGTGCCATAGTACAAGTGAGTGGCCAGGTACGAAGTGCATCCAGCCTCTGCTATACACGTTTGTGCTTTGCTGCTAGTGATGAGTCCATGAGAGACCATGACCTCTACACAGACAGCACCCTAATAAAAGTAACGCTACTAATGGGACACAAGGGGGCATGTAGCTTCTCTTTGCATGCATTGACTCCATCAACTTTCTGTTGTTTAGGAGGAAGAGGTTTGAAGTTGGAAACATGGAAAAATGGCAATTTGCGTGGCTTGCCAAACTACAATGAAAGTACCGTGGGATACAACACATCTTGGATAGAGGAGGCCTTTTATAAAGCCTCCACACCATGGTGTCCATCTGTTACGCGTCTAAGTGGGTTCTTCATTGCTCCGGAGACTGATACTTACCGTTTCTATATCAAAGGGAGAGGCGTGTATGAACTTTACTTTAGCTTAACTGGGCCTCCTCAGGACAAGGTACGTAAGCAGACAAGATTAATCATGCTTGAATTGATTCAACTACATTACAGGTGAATTTAACACCAGGCAGGAGGTTTGACCAATGTTGAGGTTATATGAAAGTGAATGATGACAGTGAGGAGGATTGGAACTGTGATAAGACACAAACATGGGATTAGTCTCTCCTGACACCAGTATGGCAGAGACATATTCAATAATTATACAAAACAGACTTGCATATTTGAATTAGTTTCAAAATGTTGGCTCTCAGAAGTCCTGATAGATATTAAAATGAAACACGGTAAGAAACATAGAAAATAGGTGCACGAGTAGGCCATTCGGCCCTTCGAGCCTGCACCGCCATTCAATATGATCATGGCTGATCATCCAACTCAGTATCCCGTACCTGCCTTCTCTCCATACCCCCTGATCCCTTTAGCCACAAGGGCCACATCTAACTCCCTCTTAAATATAGCCAATGAACTGGCCTCAACTACCTTCTGTGGCAGAGAGTTCCAGAGATTCACCACTCTCTGTGTGAAAAATGTGTTTTCTCATCTCAGTCCTAAAGGATTTCCCCCTTTATCCTTAAACTGTGACCCCTTGTCCTGAACTTCCCCAACATCTGGAACAATCTTCCTGCATCTAGCCTGTCCAACCCCTTAAGAATTTTGTACGTTTCTATAAGATCCCCCCTCAATCTTCTATATTCTAGTGAGTACAAGCCGAGTCTATCCAGTCTTTCGTCATATGAAAGTACTGACATCCCAGGAATCAGTCTGGTGAACCTTCTCTGTACTCCCTCTATGGCAAGAATGTCCTTCCTCAGATTAGGTGACCAAAACTGTACGCAATACTCCAGGTGTGGTCTCACCAAGACCCTGTACAACTGCAGTAGAACCTCAGTAGTACGGGACGGGAGGGGAACTCCAGCGCTGGCGGTCCAGCGCCCGACACCCGAATTACGTTATTTCAAAAATAATCGAAAACCAGCTGCGACTAAAAATAAGACTTCCACTACCTGCAACCTCCGGGAACCACCTGCAACCTCCGGGAACCACCTGCAACCTCCGGGAACCACCTGCAACCTCCGGGAACCACCTGCAACCTCCGGGAACCACCTGCAACCTCCGTGAACCACCTGCAACCTCCGTGAACCACCATCAACCAGCATCGGAACCGGCTTCAACTGCAAAATTACCGATTTTTAAAACTGCAATCTATTTTTAGTCACGGCCGTTTTTGGATTTTTAAAAATAATCGCCGGAACATAGAAGAAGCGGAAACCATTTTCGACCATTAGGGAGATTGACAAAAACCTCCGGGAACCTTTGGGAAACCTTGGGTGGGGTGTAAAGTCTCCAGAGTTCAGGTTTCCTATGTGGGACAGGGGCATTAAGGCACACAATTTGGTCACTGTGTTAAACAGATGCAAACTTCCATATCTAATTAGAAGTACAGAAGGATTTCAGGAGGAGGTGATCATCTTACATGTTCTGTCTCTGAATCTTTCTTAGACTAAAGTTGCCTCTGGCAGTCGGCAGTACGGGGGCTATTCATCATCGTACAGACACGCCTCTGATACAATGCGACTTGAGAAAGGGAAAGGGTAAGTTCACCTGACAAACTCTTCAAGTTTTCAGCCTTCCACACGACAATTGCAAAATTACATGAAACATGTACACACGCAATGTAACTTACATATTTAATATTTTGCATCTGTAATTTGCATTGATGTCGTGTCTACATATTGCACTCATTTGCATGCTCTTTAAAATATACACCTGTGCATTATGCTGAATTCCAAATTTAGATGTGCAATTTAACGGAAAACATATGGAAAATGTATGTTGGGGTTAAATTTGGGACATGTAAAATTAAATTTGTCTTTGGGAATAAAAACCCTGAAATCTTGTCGAGGGCACCAAGAAACTGGCAGAGGAGTCAGGTATTTCAGCTGTAAAACCATCATAGATCAAATCAGCAAACTATATTTGTCTCAATTACATCACCATGGCACCATCTCTGGGATAAAACCTTGTCAGCCAAAGCCATCTCCATATGTTCTTCCCTGAACATTGAAATTGTTGGCGTCGTTTATTACTGACTGCTCCATATGATTGCTTGATGATCATAAATGGTGGCCGACTAGGAAAAGGGGAGATGCAGCGAGACCTGGGTGTCATGGTACACCAGTCATTGAAAGTAGGCATGCAGGTGCAGCAGGCAGTGAAGAAAGCGAATGGTATGTTAGCTTTCATAGCAAAAGGATTTGAGTATAGGAGCAGGGAGGTTCTACTGCAGTTGTACAGGGTCTTGGTGAGACCACACCTGGAGTATTGCGTACAGTTTTGGTCTCCAAATCTGAGGAAGGACATTATTGCCATAGAGGGAGTGCAGAGAAGGTTCACCAGACTGATTCCTGGGATGTCAGGACTGTCTTATGAAGAAAGACTGGATAGACTTGGTTTATACTCTCTAGAATTTAGGAGATTGAGAGGGGATCTTATAGAAACTTACAAAGTTCTTAAGGGGTTGGACATGCTAGATGCAGAAAGATTGCTCCCGATGTTGGGGAAGTCCAGGACAAGGGGTTACAGCTTAAGGATAAGGGGGAAATCCTTTAAAACCGAGATGAGAAGAACTTTTTTCACATAGAGAGTGGTGAATCTCTGGAACTCTCTGCCGCAGAGGATAGTTGAGGCCAGTTCATTGGCTATATTTAAGAGGGAGTTAGATGTGGCCCTTGTGGCTAAGGGGATCAAAGGGTATGGAGAGAAGGCAGGTACGGGATACTGAGTTGGATGATCAGCCATGATCATATTGAATGGCGTTGCAGGCTCGAAGGGCCGAATGGCCTCCTCCTGCACCTAATTTCTATGTTTCTATGTTTCTATACTGCCCAGTGGGACACTGAAGTTGGGCCTGATTTACTGAGATCTCATAATATATAATAGAGGTAGTCCATAAGATTTTGCAAATGAAGGAATCCATTCTATTCATAGTCAAACCGCACAGAAACAATCTCTGCAGCATACCTTAACCACACCAACAGTCCACTGAAAGACTTAGGAATATTTTAAGACAACATCCCTTATTCTGACTCGCCGAGGCACACTCTCCAAAAGTGAGATCAAAGGATGCTTACATTTACAGGCCCATATCAGGCCCCGAGGCCACAATTTTTGACTTTTGAATAAATAGAATGAACAGCAGAATATCCTTTCGCTTTTCGAGAAGCCGACACAGGCAGCAGTGCCGGGAATCAAGAAGCGAGTCCCCACCTAAATGAACATTAATTTGATACCAAAAATCTGTAGCCTCCTTTTGCTCTGGTATTTTATTTTATTCACATGTTTAAACAATAATGTTTTATTATTAATATTTAATGTTTTATGTATCATTCTTAACTGTCACTGTATGTCATGTTGTCACTTGTGGGCGGAGCACCAAGGCAAATTCCTTGTTTGTGAATACTTGGCCAATAAACTTATTCATTCATTCATTAATTCATTCCTCATAATCCTTAATTCTTTAATCTTTAAAATGTTTATATATCTCCATGGCCTCCTCCCGTGTTGTGAGTTACTTTGCAACAACAACAGTTTGAATTTACATGGGGACTCCAGCAATGAAGGCCCATGTTCTTTCAGCAGGAGTGGCATCAAACCTTGTCAGCAAGCTGCAAGTGAGCAGGTGAACAATTAGTACAGGTGTCAGAGGTTATGGGGAGAAGGCAGGAGAATGGGGTTAGGAGGGAGAGATAGATCAGCCATGATTGAATGACAGAGTAGTCTTGATGGGCCGAATGGCCTAATTCTACTCCTATCACTTATGACCCGATGACCTTATAACAGAAGCCAGCTCAGAGAGAGGTTTTAAGAATGAGAGAGTCCAATACCTGTAGTTTTTTGCTTTTCAGTAATGCGGAAATTGTTGGGAAGGTAACTGGTCTTTCTATTCATCACTGCCGTCAGACGTAGAACAGGCAGGACGTTTTTTATTTAATGTGATGAAGCAGTCTCACTGACCCAGGCAGAGTGAATCAAAACTCACCCTCCCACATCTATTATCCACATTCTTGAAAGTGATAGTTTTTATTCCTACATGGAAGCCAGCCAGCCAATGAAATCAATGAAACTAGTGGCAGGAGGATGGACTGTTGGAGGATGGGACCAATCCAAATATTTACTGGTAATACAAACATTGAATCACAGCCAGGAATAGTAATCATGGTTGAAATACAGCTAAAACTTCCAAAGCCACACAACTCTCTTATGTGGATCTTATAAGATGGCTGACATATTGTCAATGAGAGCCAGTGTAAACCTGGGGTGCTGTGCAGGAAGGGATATGGTGCACCTTTTCACTCTGTGACAGATGAGCTCCTTGATCTACAGCTCTTTGTCCCAGGACTGACAATGGTTTGTTTCACAGATATTACATGGAAGTGGTACTAGAGGAGAACTCCAAGTCTTCCTTTGTATCTGTTGGTGCATACCTGGAAAACACCTCCTACACTGAGCAGCAGACAGGAGATGCTGTCAACGAATATCAGATGATTAGGGCATACTCCCAGGTTGTCCACGAGAAACAGGTCAGTTCTGAACCATGAACATCAATAAGCACAGTTCCCATGAGCAGCAGGCAGTTGCCCATTGAGGTTAATGGGAACAGGTGAGTCCCAGTGGTGGAGGTCTATGGTCATTCTCACCTCCACCACTTTCAGGTGACTTTGCAGAAGCATCTGATCAAGACAACCTGAGGCCAACTCGTGGTCTGCTATTACCAGATGTGTATGGGTTAAGGTCCATGAAAGTCTTGGTGTTGGGTAGTGCATTTTCTCCCCTGTCCCCATGGGCCCCTGGAATCTGCCAGCGTCTACAATGGTTGAGCTGTCACACAGTGAGGGAGGGGGCAAGCAAGAAGTGTTGTACCTTTGTGGGAGCCCAGCCGCAGGTTCTGAAGTCACTGCCGGTTTACTTGCCTTGCCCACCCAGAGACTGTGCTAACCGTGCGATTTCTCAGCAGCATCAAGTGGTGACTGGGTTGTCCACTACACTCCTTGTGACTTTGTAGAACCTACTCCCGCAGCGCCTCGACGGGCGTGAGCAGCGCCTAGAACAACGCCGTACGCCTAGCGTGAACTTCCCGCGGACTTCGCTCTTTAAGGGCCTGTCTAACGTGGTCAACTCGTACGGGACCACGCGACCTCCGCGCGGCCCCCGCTTCCGGTTTGGTCGCGCTCGCTGCATGCAGTCGCATGCTCGTGGGACCGGCCCTGTTCGGGAATCACTCGACTTCCGCGCGGCCCCCGCTTCCGGTTTGGTCACACTCGCTGCATGCAGTTGCATGCTCGTGGGACAGGCTCTTAACTCCCTGACTTAAGTCATAGGAGCAGAATTAGCTCATTAGGCCCATCGAGTCTACTCAATCATAGCTGAACTATCTTTCCCGCTTAACCCTATTCTGCTAGCTTCTCCCCATAAACTTTGACACCCTTACTAATCATAGGGTGATTCATTGTTGATCTCCACTTAAAATCACCTAATGCTTTGGCCTCCACAGCTGTCTATGGCTATGAATTCCACATAATCACCACCTTCTGAATAAAGATAAGACTAAAAGAAAGCACTCTCCTGCAATTGGTTTGCACAAATGTCTTGCAAACAAAATAAAATAGCAGGGCCAAACTAGGTTCTGGTAAAGCATATTTTATTAAAACAAAAAATGTGCATAGATGTCTCAGACTGACTTAAGAACATCCTGAAGAGGGAAGGTGAACAGTCGGAAGTAGTTGTGCATGTAGGCCCAAATGATGTGGGTAAGAAGAGGAAGGAGGTTCTGCAACACGAGTATAGAGAAATAGACAGGAGGCTGAAAAGCAGGACTTCTAGGGTGGTTATCTCTGGTTTGCTTCCAGTACGTCATGCTAGTGATGGTACAAATAGGGAGATAGGGATCTGAATGTGTGGCTGAGGAGTTGGTGCAGAGGGCAGGGATTTAGATTTCTAGATCTCTGGGATCTCTTCTGGGGCAGGGGTGACCTGTACAAAATGGACGGGTTGCACCTTAATTGGAGGGGCAGGCAGGTTTGCTAGTACTACACGGTTGGGTTTAAACTAAACAGTGGAGGGGTGGAGTCAACAATGTGGAAGCGTATGCGTGCAATTAACGGGAAAGAGAGTGTAGGAAAGGTCACGGTTAAACTAACAGGGCAGGGGGGGTGGGAACCAATGCAAAGAGATGGAGAGACATAAAAGGATGACAGAAGCAAAAGGTAGAATGGATTAAGAAAAACAAATCTGAAAGCTTTGTGCCTTAATGTGAGGAGCATTCGTAATAAAGTGGATGCATTGAATGTGTAGGTAGCAGTTAAGAAATATGATATAGTTGGAATTACGGGGATATGTCTCCAGGGTGACGAAGGCTGGGACCTAAACATGCAGGGATATTCAATATTCAGGAAGGTTAGACAGAAAGGAAGAGGAGGTGGGGTGGCATTGCTGTTTAAAGAGGAGATTAATGCAATAGCAAAGAGAGACATTAGCTTGGATGCTGTAGAATCGGTATAGGTAGAACTGCAAAATACTGATACGTGTAGCAAAGGTACAGCAGTTATCATGGGTGACTTTAATCTATATATAGATTGGGCCAACCAAATCCAGCGCTAAGGAGGAGGATTTCCTGGGATGTATATGGGATGTTTTTTTAAACCGATATGTAGAAGAGCCGACCAGAGGACAGGCCATCCTAGACTGGGTATTGTGTAATGAGGAAGGATTAGGTAACAATCTTGTGCAAAGCCCCTTGGGCAACACTGACCATAATATGGTGGAATTCATAGGATGGAAAGTGACATGGTTAATTCAGAGACCAGGGTCCTGAATTTAAAGAAAGGAGACTTTGAAGGCATGAGACTGGAATTGGCTAGGATAGATTGGCAAAATATACTTAAAGGGTTGACGGTGGCAAAGCTTTGAAGACTGCATGGATGAACTCCAAAAATTGTTCATCCCTGTTTGGCGAGATAATGAAACGGGGAAGGATAGGGTTAAATCCAAGGAAATTATGGATAGTGTTAAATCAAAGGAAAAGGCATATAAATTGGCCAGAGGAAGCAGCTATTTGAAAGACTGGAGGAAATTTAGAACTCAACAAAGGAGGACAAAGGGGTTAATTAAGGGGGGGGGGGGGGGAAGCATGAAAGAAAGCTTGCATGGAATATAAAAACGGACTATAAAAGCTTCTTAAGATATGTAAAATGGAAAAGATTAGTGAAGACAATGTAGGCTCCTTACAATCAGAGACAAGTGAATTTATAATGGGAAACAAAGAAATGGCAGAGCACTTAAATGAGTATTTTGGTTCTCTAAGGAAAACACAAACAATCTCCTAGAAATACAAGGGGACTGAGGATCTAGTGGGAGGGACGAACTGAAGGGAATCCACATTAGTCAGGAAATAGTGTTAGATAAACTGTTGGGACTGATGGCAGCTACATTCCCAGGGTCTGCTGATGGTCTGCATCCCAGACTACTCAAGGAGGTAGCCCTAGAGATCGGGGATGCATTGGTGATCATTTTCCAATGTTCTCTCGACTCTGGATCAGTTCCTGTGCACTGGAGGGTAGCCAATGTAACTCCACTTTTTAAGAATGGAGGGAGTGAGAAAATGGGGAATTATAGATCAGCTAGTGTTACATCAATAGTGGGGAAGATGCTTGAGTCGATTGTTAAAGATGTTATAGCAGCGCATTTGGAAAGCAATGACAGGATTGGTCAAAGTCAGCATGGATTTATGAAGGGGAAATCATGCATGACCAATCTTCTGGAATTTTTTGAGCATGTAACAAGTAGAATGGATAAGGGAGAGCCAATGGATGTGGTGTGTCTGGACTTTCAAAAAGCCTTTGACAAGGTCCCACACTAGAGATTAGTGTGCAAAATTAGAGCACACGATATTGGGGGAAGGATATTGATATGGATGGAGAACTGGTTGGCAGACAGGAAACAAAGAGTAGGAAGTAACGGGTCCTTTTCAGAATGGCAGGCAGTGACTAGTGGGGTGCCGCAAGGCTCGGTGCAGGGACCCCAGTTATTTACAATATATATATTAATGATTTAGATGAGGGAATTAAATGTGACATCTCCAAGTTTGCAGATGACACAAAGCTGGGTGGCAGTGTGAGCTGAGATGAGGATGTTATGAGGCTTCAGGGTGACGGATAGGTTGGGTGAGTGGGCAGATGCATGGCAGATGCAGTATAATGTGATACCACACCTGGAGTATTGTGTGCAATTTTGGTCTCCTAATTTGTGGAAGGACATTATTTTTATTGAGGAACAGCGTAATTTCACCAGGTTAATTCCCGGGATGGCGGGACTGATATCTGATGAAAGAATGGGTCGCTGGGATTATATTCACTGGAATTTAGAAAGATGAAAGGGATCTTATTGAAACGTATACAATTCTTAAGTGATTGGACAGGCTAGATGCAGGAAAAATATTCCCGATGTTGGGAGAGTCCAGAACAAGACGTCACACTTTAAGAATAAGGGGAAGGCCATGTAGGACTGAGATGAGGGAAAACATCTTCATCCAGAGAGTTGTGAATCTGTGGTATTCTCTGCCACAGGCGGCAGTGGAGGCCATTTCACTGGATGTTTTCAAGAAAGAGTTAGATTTAGTTCTTCGGGCTAAAGGAATCAAGGGATATGGGCAAAAAGCAGGGTACTGATTTTAGAAGATCAGCCATGATCAAATTGAATGGCGGTGCTGGGTCGAAGGGCTGAATGGCCTACTCCTGCACCTATGTTTCTATATTGTAATCAGCATTTGTTTAGTTGAAGTGTTGTGTATGTTTTATATGACCGGATCTGATGTACCATTCCTTTATTTTACAATTTTAGGTTGTAACCTTGGAGAACTGGACAATTGGAAATGCGATCAATGAAGTTCAACAGGTTACCATCACCAGTCCATGCTGGGACTCTGGTTCCTGCTCATACCACTGGTACAGGCTCAGCTACAATGAGGAACACACAGGTATACCAGTGCTGAATGCAACAGTCAAGAAATATAGCCTCAATGAACTCTGTTCACTGTAGATTTACAGTATCTTCTCTCGGCACCCACGATCTATGCACTCTTCCAAACCTGGCCTCTTGATCATCCTCAAATTTAATCTCGCAGCACGGTAACTATGTCCCAAGCTCTAGAATTTCCTCCCTAAACGGCAAGAGTTCATTTAAAATCGTGTTAGATCTTCATTATGAAGCTGAGTCTAAATGTCTTTGATAAAGCGTTTATAAAGCACCTTGAGATGTTTCACGTGAGTAAAAGCTCAATATAAATTATGTGGGCTGGCAGTTTTCTCCAGGCTTATGTGTTATCCTGCAGGCTCCATCAGTGAAGGCCTTAAACAGTGAGCAGGAAGAATGTAACATTCTCGCAGTCCTCTTGAGTTCAAAATTTGAGTGTTGATCCTCTTTGTCCTTACAAAGACAAGGACTTTAAGACTTTTGCCTTGCATCACAGTGAGGAGGTGCCTGGTCGACTCGCTGTGGTGGATGTTAAATCTGTGTTTATTGTGTGTTTTGGTATTTTATTCGATGTTATGACTGCAAGGCACAAAATTTTGTTCAGACTGAAAAGTCTGAATGACAATAAAGGATACTTTACTTTACATTTGGTACCAGGCTTAGTGCAGGGCTGTTGCTGACGATGAGCTTGCTACTTTAAAGAATGCACAACATATTGGTGTCCAGAGTAGGGCAAGGACACACTGAATGCCTATCCAACCATTTATTAGTGCTACAGACACAATAATATGACGATTGGTCTAGCAATTTGGGTATTTGTTCCAGTAAATGAGGAGATACTCTTTCCAGATGCAGGAGGATCTTTACTTTAGACTTTAGACCTCAGAGATACAGTGCAGAAACAGGCCCTTTGGTCCACCGAATCCATGCCAGCCAGCGATCACCCCTTACACCAGCACTATCATTCACAATAGGGACAATTTTACAACTTACCAAAGGCAATTAACCTAAAAACCTGCACATCTTTGGAATTCGGAGCTCCAGCAGAAAGCCCGCATGGTCACAGGAAGACCATACAAACTTCAGTAACTGGACTGAATGAGGTTGGCAAAAGAGCAAGAGAGGAAATTAGGTGTTTAAGAGGGAACTGCAGATGCTGGAGAATCGAAGGTTACACAGAAAAGCTGGAGAAACTCAGCGGGTGCAGCAGCATCTATGGAGCGAAGGAAATAGGCAACGTTTCGGGCCGAAACCCTTCTTCAGACTGATCGGGGGTGGGGATAGGTGGGGACAAGAAAGGGAAAAGGAGGAGTAGCCAGAAGGCTGGAGGGTGGGAGGAGACAGCAGGGGATCTGAGGAAGGGGAGGAGACAGCAAGGACTAACAAAATTGGGAGAATTCGATGTTCATGCCCCGGGGGGTGAATGTTCTTAAGCCGTGAGGTGTTAGGATCTGAAAACGCAATGGGGGAGGATTCAATAGGAGCTTTCAAGTTGGAACTGGAGAATTGGTGGAAAAATAATAAATGGGGAAATTTAATTAATCGAACCATGTCCATCATAGAGGTGGAGGCCATTTAGCCCTTTGTTATGGTTTATTTCAACAATTTGCATGAGAATGTACAAGGCATGATTATAACTTTGCAGATGACACTAAAGTGGGCTGTATAGTGGACAGTGAAGATGATTATTAAAAATTTCAGTGGGCACTTGATCAGCTGGTCAGGTGAGCTGAGGAATGGCTAATGGAGTTTAATGCAGGTGAAAGTGCTGCATTTCGGGAAGTCACACCAGAGCAGGATCTTCACAGTGAATGGCAGGGTCTTTAGGATTGATTTAGGAATGCAGGTACATTGTTCCCTGAAAATGACAAGTGAATAGGGTTATCAATGAAGCTTTCAGTGCATTCACCTTTATCATTCAGGGCATTGAGTAGAAGTTGGGATGTTATGTTACAATTGTGCAGCATGTTTGCGAGGTTGCATTTGAAGTATTGTGTTGAATTTCGACCACCTTGCTATTGGAAACTGGAAAAAGCTTCAAATTGTTAAGCTGGAAAGAGTGCAAAGATGATTCACAAGGATATTGCCAGTACATGAGGACCTGAGCTACAGGGAGAGGTTGGGAGACCAGGATATTATTTCTTATAAGGCAGGAGGTTTAAGGTTGGTCTTAGAGAGATGTATAAAAACATGAAGAGAATAGATAGGGTGGATGCACAGTCTTTTAACCAGATCAGGAGAATAAAAAAACAGATTATATAGGTTTAGGGTGAGAGGGGAAAGATTTAATAGGAATCTGAGGGGCAACTTTTACACATAGATGGTGGTATATGGAACAAGCTGCCAGAGGAGGTAGTTGAGGCAGCCACTATAACAACATTTCTAGTTGCTTTGAGGACATTTCCTTATTCTGAGTCGTTCACACTCGGCTATTTTCCCTCTCCCTAGAATTTCTTCCAGCAGATGCTTCAGGCAAACAGATTGAACAGGCTTTAAATGATCTGTGGTCAATTAGACCCGATAACGTGAAAGTGACAAGCATGGGAATCACCCAAGGTTTTTCCCACACGGTGACCTTCATATCCACAAGAGGTAAATGGTGCCTCTGCTTGTACACCTGTTCTCAATGTCTCTTTCTACCAGCAAGCATACTGACCCGCTCTGTCTGACAATCCCCTCTTTCACACCTTGTTCACAGCTGAGTCTCACAGCAGTCTGTTGCCACCAAGAGGTGCCCTCATTCTTGTGACCTTGTCGTGCAATCATCCCTTCTCATTCCTGCCCACCTCCTCTAACCTGACTGCTATTTGTTCTCACACACCACATACATACACACATCACACACATGCACCACGCATGCATACCCTTTAATCCATATGCCACACACGTGTACCACATTGACACACATATACAGATATCCTATACACTCACTCACAGATTCACACATACACGCATACGCACACGCACACTCTATCTCTGTCCCAAGTGTCCCTACGCATGTCTATTCTTCCTTCACTCACACTTCACACATATATTCCAACACGGTTGCTCACACACTTCTAATGAATATCAGGTATCCCTTGCATCTTTAACACTGTTTTCTGATGTTTTTGTGAAGGGGATTTTGATTTTCTCCAGCACGAGGTAATGGGAGGAAGTAACATCAGCATTGAAGTGGTAGAACAAGTCCAAGGAAGGCCCAGTATGGATACATTCACATTGAGGCTGGAGGGGATCAATTCCAGACCCCTTCCATGGGCAGCAACTGTTGATGAGGTGCGTCCCAGCTCGCTCTAGTGCACTTGTATTTGTTTGCGATATATTACACCACTATACTATGCGTTTTAAAGTTAGTGCAGTGGATGGGAATGATCTGTTGGGTTGGCATGGTGGGGCATAGGCTTGGAGTGATGAGCCACAGGATGCTCCAACTCTCTGTGTAGAGTTTCATGGGAAGTTAACGCAGTCGATGTAACCCATGCTGCAACTAGTGGCAATTTGGAAGTCACTAAGCAGGGATCCCAGCCTCTCTTCTCATTACTGGACAATGTATACGGCAGTAACTACCAGCACAATGAGGTTGACTTTGAGTTGGCCACTAGAGCTTGCACTTTGAGAAACCGATTCAAGCATTTCTTGGGAATAGCTTGCCTGGAATGGTAATGATTATTGATTATTGTCTCCTGGTAACTATACTCCAACAAGAAGCCATAACAAGAGGATTTCAGTATAGGAGTAAAGAGGTTCTTCTGCAGTTGTATAGGGCTCTGGTGAGACCACACCTGGAGTATTGTGTACAGTTTTGGTCTCATAATTTGTAGAAGGACATCCTTGTGATGGAAGCAGTACAGCGTAGGTTCACGAGATTGATCCCTGGAAAGCCGGGACTGTCATATGAGGAAAGATTGAAAAGACTAGGCTTGTATTCACTGGAGTTTGGAAGGATGAGGCGATATCTTATAGAAACATATAAAATTCTAAAAGGACTGGACAAGCTAGATGCAGGAAAAATGTTCCCAATGTTGGGCGAGTCCAGAACCAGGGGCCACAGTCTTAGAATAAAGGGGAGGTCATTTAAGACGGAGGTGAGAAAAAATGTTTCACCCAGAGAGTTGTGAATTTATGGAATTCCCTGCCACAGAGGGCAGTAGAGGCCAAGTCACTGGATGGATTTAAGAGAGAGTTAGATAGAGCTCTAGGGGCTAGTGGAGTCGAGGGATATGGGGAGAAGGCAGGCACGGGTTATTGATAGGGGACGATCAGCCATGATCATAATGAATGGCGGTGCTGGCTCGAAGGGCCGAATGGCCTCCTCCTGCATCTATTTTCTATGTTTCTATGTTTCTAAGCCAAGGGCCTGAGGCTGCCCGGCTATAGGTCAAGGAAGGGTCGTCAATAATCTATCCACTGAAATCTCTCTCCACAGGTCAAAGTTGCTTTGGATGAACTGATGGGAGTGAAGTGTCCTGAACACATAGCTGGCTACAAGAATGGTTATGCAGTCAAGTATTTCAATGATTTTGAAGAAAAGGTATGTATCCTAAATAGGAATTCATCAATCAATCGAATCACACTTTCAATCAGTTTCACCGAGTCCGGAACACAAATTTCCTGTAGTTTAGAAGCTGAGTAGTGGTGTCAGTCTCAGGGTGGTGAGTTTGTCTCTGCCTCAGTCTGAAGGATGGTCTGCGAGATGTCGGGAGGCGAATGTGCAACGGTGTGAAGAGTAGGTGAGTGCCCCTGGAGGCAGAATATACTGTGGATGCTGGCATCCTGAGAAAAATACAAAATGCCAGAGGTACTCAGTTGGTCAGGCAACATCTGTGGGTGTACTGGCCATTCAGGTCTGAGCTCTTGCTATCCTGCTCAGTGGCACAACTGATAGAACTATTGCCTCACATGGCTAGAGACCTGTGTTCGATCCTCGGATGTTATCTGTATTGAGTTTGCATGTACACCATGCTACAGCATGGTTCTCCTCCGGGTGCTCCAGTTTCCTCCCAGATCCCAAGGACTCGCAGGTTTGTAGGTAAATTGGCCTCTGTAAATTGTTCCGTGTGTAGGGTGTGAATGTGAAAGTGGATTAAAAGAACTGCTGTGAATGTGTAAACACAAAATGCTGGAGTAACTCAGTGGGTCAGGCAGCATCTCTTGAGAAAAGAAATAGATTTTGGGTCGGAACTCTTATTTAGACTACGAAACATCGCCTCTTCCTTTTTTCCAGAGATGCTACCTGACCCGCTGAGTTTCTCCAGAATTTTGTGTCTGTCTTGGATATAAACCAACATCCGACACATAGTGTGAATGGGTGATCTATGGACGGTGGGTCATAGGTCCTGCAGCATCTTTCAATCAATCAAAATCTGACCCTACCCACAAAAGATCTGAGCTTGTCCTGTTAGAGGGCACCCCATCTCTTCAAGTCTAAGTCTATGCTCATCCACTTTGATCTATGATCTCTTTCTCAACCAGAACCCATCCATCAAAACCTGATCCCTCCCCCTCCCCCACCCACCCCCCAACCACCAACCCCCCACCCAACTCAAGCCTGCCCACCAATCTGAATCCACCCACACCAACTTGAAACCACTCCTCAGACCTAGCCTAAACCCACCCCCCAGATGCACCCATCCTCTCAACCTAATCCCACCCCTCAGACCTGAAACCAATTCCTTGACCTACATGCATCCCTCAGATCTGAACGCAACCTTCTGACTTGAACCCATTCCCCAGACCTCAGCCCACCACTAGAGTTGAATTCCATTTCCTGGATTCTCATTCTAATCCATCAATAGAATGTAATTTGCTTTCCCCCTCTGGGCTTTGCAGGCCTCCACCCACAGTGGCCAGGTGACAATGGAGACAGATGCGTTCTGTGGACGATACTCAGTCAAAAACCCCTACTATCTGTTTGGCTATGCACAATCGCACCAACCAGTCTTGTTAAACGTCTACAAGCAGGTGAGACCGCAGTTACTTTGTTTACTTCCATTTTAATGCGCAATGCTAAAAGATCCTTGGTCCTCGACAGTAGAGAAAGAAGTAGAGAACAGACCAGACTAGGAGAGACCACTCTGCCCTTCAGTTTGGTCTGTCATTTGATAACATCATGGTTGATCTCCTACATCAACTCTGTTTACCCAGTCTGTATAACCCTCGATCCATCCAAAATTCCATCTAGCTAAGCCCCAAATAAATGTAACCACTAAGACACACAGCTGTCTGGAGTAGGAATTCCATTGATTTGCTACCCTATGCATGAAGAAATGTCTCCACATTCTCCAGGTGAGTGAGGGGAATGGGCGTAGGAGTGACCCCTATGGGAAGTTAATGCATGTGTGAAAGCAGATCTTATTCTAAACCCCACTTCTATTATGTTTCCTACATTGCATATGGAACAAATCATTCTGTGCATTCTACTGTTGTGCAGTGAGTTACAGGGACTTCCCAGCTTCCACCCCTGGCTGATCCTTCACTCAATCATCGGCTATCCAATGGTTGCCGAGGGAATGCGATCATCTGTGACAACCCCATAGGCATTTGGTGTCCGGCCCTCTACATGTGGAAATTGTCAGTGCAGTGGGAAAGGGCAGGAGTGGAGAAGAGGGAAGAGAGTTGGGGAGGAATGGAGGGTAAATCTGAACCAAAATTATTGCTTCCCTAAATTGAACTCATGTCTTAAGCACTTTCTCCAAATTCTGAATATACTCAAAAGAAATTCAACGGGCATTCAGGTATAATTCTGATGAACAGGGGTCAATGGAGATGCATTTTGGCGGAAAATTTCCAAGACTCCAGTTAAAAGCTTGCATGTTTCATGTACCTAATTTTTAAACATGAATCGATTTAACTGGGTCATGGACTTCCTGATTCTTTATTCTGCTCGAGGCTTAATTTCCAGCTATTAGATGTGCGCAGAATATTAAAAAACAGATTCTTAGATAGGAAACACTGATCAAAATAATGTAGTTAATGTGACTTTAACGATGCTTTCAGCTTTGCTTTGCATATAAAGGAATTCTGAAAGATAATATTCTGCTGTTGCTGAGTCACAAAGATAAAAGTCAAACAATTACCCGACATTTTTGGCTGGAATACAGATTTGCTCAAGAGAATCAGTAAGTATTTATCATATTAGGTAATTTGGGGTTAATTTATACACTTGATAAACAGTATGCTCCAATCACTATCTGCAATCCTTTCTAAACAAAATTCAAATTTCAATAATAAAGATCTTTCATGTTTAGTTTTTTTCTATTGGGTCATCTGGCAAAACAAAACTATGTTCGAAAGAAAGGTAAAGGAGGGAGGTCCTGGTCCCAAGTCCAGTAATAAATAGAATGGGGGGTTGCTTTTCAAACCATCAGAATAATCCAAACAACCAAACAACAAGGGTTACAGTTTCCTTCAGAGTCTATAACTTGTAGTGGAAAAGCAGTGCAGTACCAAAGATGTATCACAAATTCTGAGGATCTATCTTTCAGATGTGACATTGAATTGAAGTGCAATCCCATGCCCCTGGACATTGAAACACAAGCTTGTTCTTTAGGATTCCCAGTCACCATTTACCCCTCAGCCAAGTAAATCACCGCATTCTGACTTGGAAATAATACCTGGGAACTGCATCTTCACTGGCTCTCTCCTGGAACTGCCTTCCCAACAGCACTGAGAGAATACCTTCACGAGAAGACCTGCCCCCATCTTCCTGATGGCATTTAGGGATGGACAATAAATACTGGCCAGGGACTGAAAAGGATTAGAAAAGTGAACTGGTCAACAAACTGGTTGTGTATCATGGTAGTGCCTGTAGGGACTTGCTGTGCATACATGGACTACTGTGCTGCAACAGTTGAGAACTTTCCCCATCAGCTGTAAAGTGCGCTGGGATACCCTTTAAAGTATAATCCATGGATACCCCGGCCCAACAAAACTGACCCAATCCCTCCACGATGCACAGAGGGGCATTGGAGATGTCAGAGCTGTGTTTTTGGTGAAGAGCCATGCACGTCACAGAGCAGCAGGTCTCCATGGATTTGATGCTCCTTCCCTATGTTTCCATTGTCATTGCTGACCCAGATACCCCTGACTATAATCCACTGAAATCCACAATCCATGGATGCTTTTTTCAGCATGGTACTGTGGCGGCTCCTAAGGGTCGTGCCATTATACTGCCGAACCCCTCGGCACAGGAGTGGTGCAGTCCGGAGGCGGTCCTTAGCCGGAGGGTATAAAAGGCAGGGTTTGGGTGCCATCTTTTCCTGGTTTCGTCTTCCCCTGAACCGGGAGGAATTAAAGTAAAGTGCTTCTCAAACTTGCCTCATTTTGAGACCCACGCACTACAGTACTGTCATACATCTGCTTTCTAATAACCCCACATTTCCCCCAAGAAGAGATCATTCTCCTCAATATTCATTTGAAATCTCATTAGATGGGTCATCAGTTTTCATATTCAGGATACTGCTGTTTTTTGTATTGTCATTATTATTGCTTCACACTCTCTCAACCAGCTAGAAGCTTCTCCCTTTATACTTGTGGTTCTGGTTCTGGTGAGTAGTTGGATTTTGAGGCTGACAGTGAAAACTATGCAGAACGATAATGCCATAATCATGTGCTCCTGCTTCCAGGTGGTCCTACACTTGCATCAATTTGCTCAGCTCCGTACAGGCTGCATATTCCACAGGGACCAACTTCATGCTAAAATCAATCATACTGGTGAAGAGATCAAACCAGGATTACTTTGTGGATACCGTGTATATTGGGCAGCACGCTACAACCAGCAGTCAGAAAGGTATTTTGTGTTAAAAACCTGAGTTTCAAACTAATGCGGGCCAAAGCAGCCATGGGATGTAGATTCCAAAAGATTATAGTCAGGAATATCTGTGTCAACATTGGGGAAACCAACACCGACCTTACAAAACCTAGAAAAGGAGCATTAAATCCATAGAGTCCTGCTGTTCTCTGTGACGTGCATAGGTCTTCAACAAAAGCACAGGTCCCATGTACCAAATGTTCTTCTAAGCATCCTGGAGGTTGAGGGATTGGGTCAGTTTTATTAGGTCAGCATATCCAGGGACACACACTGAAGATGGGTAAATGGAATATCAGGCATGATCTGATGGAAAGGTGAGGCAGGCTTGAAGGGCCTGTTATTTTGCTACAGCTGTTGTCACGTGGTTTGTGGATTGTGACTCCTGTCTGTGACAAGCCATCTGAGCCTGCTGTACCGAGTTGCCATTGATCCATATTTGTACACAAGTTACCAGACTTTCCAAATTACCTTGGAAGACATGACTGAAGTGCCTAATTCAAAGTACGACGGCTGAGGCAAAATATTAATGTAATACTACTGAAGCAAACATTACTGACTCAGGCCCTTTGGCCCATTGAGTCGGTGCTGACTATCAACCACCCATTTACATAGAAACATAGAAATTAGGTGCAGGAGTAGGCCATTCGGCCCTTTGAGCCTGCACCGCCATTCAATATGATCATGGCTGATCATCCAACTCAGTATCCCATACCTGCCTTCTCTCCATACCCCCTGATCCCCTTAGCCAGAAGGGCCACCTCTAACTCCCTCTTAAATATAGCCAATGAACTGGCCTCAACTACCCTCAGTGGCAGAGAGTTCCAGAGATTCACCACATTCTGTGTGAAAAAAGTTCTTCTCATCTCGGTTTTAAAGGATTTCCCCCTTATCCTTAAGCTGTGACCCTTTGTCCTGGACTTCCCCAACATCGGGAACAATCTTCCTGCATCTAGCCTGTCCAACCCCTTAAGAATTTTGTAAGTTTCTATAAGATCCCCTCTCAATCTACTAAATTCTAGAGAGTATAAACCAAGTCTATCCAGTCTTTCTTCATAAGACAGTCCTGACATCCCAAGAATCAGTCTGGTGAACCTTCTCTGCACTCCCTCTATGGCAATAATGTCCTTCCTCAGATTTGGAGACCAAAACTGTACGCAACACATTAACCCAACATCCCACTAACATTCCCCAAGATTCTACCACACACATAACTTTTTCACACAATATGTAGTGAGAACCTGCATATGGAATAAACTGCCAGAGAAAGTGGTAGAGGTTGGTACAATGATGACATCTAAAAGACACTTGGATAGTTACATACATAGGAAATGTTAGACGGGATATTGGCCAAGTGCAGGCAAGTGGAACTAGCTCGGTTAGACAAATTGGTCAGCATGTGTAAGTTGGGCCGAAGGGCCTGATTCCATGTTGTGTAACTCTATGAATCTATGACCTACACACAAGACAATTCACAGCGTCCAATTAACATCCTGAGCCGCATGTTCTTGTGAAACCAGAGCGCCGTGGGGGAAACCAGACAGAGAGAACGTGCAAATTCCACACAGATTGCATGGAGGCCAAGATTGAACCAAGTCTCAGGCAGTGTGAGTTTAGTTTAGTTTAGAGATACAGTGCTGAAACAGGCCCTTCGGCCCACCGGGTCCATGCCGACCAGCGATCCTGGCACATTAACACTATCTTACACCCACCAGGGAAAGTTTTTCTTTATTTTTTACATTTACTAAGCCAATTAACCTACAAGCCTGCACTTCTTTAGAGTGTGGGAGGAAACCGAAGATCTTGGAGAAAACCCATGCAGGTCACGGGGAGAACGTACAAACTCTGTACAGACAGCGTTCGTAGTTAGGATCGAACCCGGGTCTCCGGCGCTGCATTCGCTGTAAGGCAGGAACTCTACTGCTGCGCCACGGTGACTGCCCATGAGAGGCAGTGGCTCTACTGACTGTGCCAGGACCGTGTGGTTAACCAGCATCTGCCGTTCTTGTGTCGACATTATATTGTTCTGTGGTACTGCCCTGTCCAGTGAGTGTAATTTTTAACCCACAGGTCCTCCAGTGAGATCTCTCCCACCATTGATTGCCAGAGGGATTCTTATTAAGCAGTTCATCGTAACACGAAATGAAGCCTTGAATGACAACTCAACCAATGAGTATGAGATAACCATGGTTCCCTTCAACTGTAGCTTCAACATTCCTTTGCTAGAGATTGGTTTTGCTCAGGTCAGTATGACATGGACACTATCGGATCTATAAAGCACAGGTCTATAAAGCACAGGTCAGGATAGTGCAGGGATACTTCCAACCTACTTCTGAGTATGATGCTGTTTTTCCCCCTGTTAGTTCCTGTAATGTGGAGACACTGAACGAGCACAGGAACCCCAGTACAGCTCCAATTATTTTGGACACCACCTCCAGCCATAACCCACCTAGGAGCTCTGAATACTTTTGGCAGAGAAAGAGGAGAGTAATGTCACTGTGAGCCAGCAGCTTGGAAAATGGGAATCATTTTAACATGTGCTTGGGACAAGGTTGTGGAATGAGTCTGCCCCTCCTCTCCATGCACGGAATCTGCCGTGTTTGGGGTGCTCCACACACGGAATGTCCGTTTGAGATGCTCGGCATGTGGAGTGTGTTGCTCCATGGTTAGGGGTGTTTCACACATGTCGCTCATTGGTTTGAGATGCTATCTTTAATTGGACTTCACTGGACTTTATTTTGCACTATAGTTATGCCCCTTATCATGTATCTGTACATTGTGGATGGCTCAATTGAAATCATGTATAGTCGTGACACTTGAAGTGTCTCGCTAGTTGATCAAGGGTGTCCGACACGTGGACTCTGCTCCTGGTTGGTTAGGGGTGCTCCATATGTAGTTAAGGAAGGTTAGTTCCAATGTTGATCCCAGTGTTTTGAACCCTTCGCTACGAAGGAGAATTCATGGGATTTTCCCCAATATCCCACTGCATCTTAGTGGGTCCCAGCAGCATCGGTGTAACTGACCACACAGCCTGACCTTCTCTTGGGCTTTCCTGCCTGTGTTCAACTGTAGACCAGAAGAAGCCCCATGGAAGACTAGGATTCCCCATCAGGAAGTCTGACGCCTGCCATGAATATTTTTCAGCTTGAATCCAACGTCACAAAGAATGAAGCCACCTTCCAGGGGATCACTTGGCCCAAGGGGTCCTTGATAAGAGTGCGGAGAACACAAACAGCATCTCCCCCCATCACCGGCACTATGGACATCGAAATCTTCGGCCGACAGTTGAAAGGTGAGTATTGAGGGATGGGGATTTTTGGAGACCAGCTCTCAATGTGCTTGCCTGCTGGAAGTGCCACTCTGTATGAAGTCCCATGCCACGGGAAGGTTCAAGATCTGTAGGATATCTGACATATTCAGTACCCAGTGCTCTAGTCCACTAGGAGATTTGTCCTGTCACACCCAGCCTGAGAGATATGTGGACTGAGCCTGATCTCATTTATCAGTTTTCAAAGGGGCAGCAAACAAGATCTATCTGCCTTATTCCCATTTATACCCCAGAGAGATTGACTTCAGGTTAACCTTCTGTCTCGGTAATGCCTCACTTGTTTCCTTGTCACCCATTTGGATTTGGGATTTTTGTACCCTCGCTCTGCTCCTTCACCTCCTGCACATTGTGGGTTCAGGTCCTACTCCTGAAGCCTGTGGTTGGAGTCCAGGCAGGTTGTAATCTAGTCAGTGCTTGCAGGGTGGTCCGACCACATCCTGTTGGAGCCAACACAGTCAGCACTGATATCAGCACTGTACTGAAATTGTCCTCAAATCCTGTGCAGTCTTTCATCATACAAGAGGAAATTGATAGGGTTACTTTTACATCTACAATAGACAATAGTGGGCCATTCGGCCCTTCGAGCCAGCACCGCCATTCAATGTGATCATGCCTGATCATCCCCAATCAGTACCTCGTTCCTGCCTTCTCCCCATATCCCCTGACTCTGCTATTTTTAAGAACCCTATCTAGCTCTCTCTTGAAAGCATCCAGAGAACCTACCTCCACCGCCTTCTGAGGCACAGAATTCCACAGACTAACAACTCTCTGGGTAAAAAAGTTTTCAGGGTTTGTGAAAATTCTCCCCAGGTGCGGCCATGCGCCACCCTGACCTAGCAGAATTATAGTAGAGATCAGAGGGAAACGAGGCACTCTGACTCTGCCGGTGGGAAGACGAGTAGATGAGAGAAACCAGTGTCAGTTATCAGTGCGGGGATTGTAGGTTGGCCACTGAAAAACACAAGGGCGTTAAGGGAGGTAGATATAGATTTCCTGGAGGTGGTGAGCGTAGGGCACAGAGTGAGGGGCACTGGCAGAAGGACCGGATGTGAAGAGAACACAACTAATTCCAGCCCCCAACGGCGGTCAGATCTGGTCAGTGCTTCCTGCAGTCAGTTGCTGTGATCGGGTCAGAGTTGCCTGAAATTGAGAGAGGTGACTGGAAGTCGGTCATTGGGTCACTGGGAGCTAGTCACGGGGTCATTGGGTGTTGATCATTGGGTCACTGAGACCCGGCTATGGGAATCCGTTCACTAGGGACAAGTCACTAGTAACTGGGTCACTAGGAACTGTGTCAATGGGATTCAGTCACTGGGAGCTGATCACAGGGAGCGATCATTGGGAGCTGGAGAGATATTGGACAAGCAAATGGTGGGCATTGGGGGGGAGAAGAGGGAGGAGGAGAGGGGATGAGAGATCATGCACTGATCCACACTCCAGGCGCTCTGGCCCATTTTGATCTTTGTTTTTTTGTTTTGAAGGATTGCCAGTCAGTGCCTCAGACGTGGAAATGCAGTACAATTTACAAAGCATTCCTGAGATCGGGAGCGTGTCCGTGCAGAGGTGGGGAAGCTGCTCAGATTGCTACTGGAATGTGAAGTGGTTGAAGGCCGGAAAACAGCCCAACCTACAGGTGAGAGGCTGACCCCAAAAAAACGTATTTGTCCGATCTCTGGACAGACCAGGCTGGGACCAGGTGATAGATCTGGTTCAAGGGACCAAATGGCGTTTGCTCCCCCTACCTATATGCCTGTTGTATACATCAACCTCAACACTATTCAATGTTACTGTTGTAATGATCAGACGCATTGGACAAGATGGAGGAATGAGTGGGGGCAGATGGCTGGGCTATGATCATCAGGGTCTCATTCCGCCCCTTGCTTATTATCAGTGAGTCCATTGAAATCATCTTGTATATACATACCACCTGCAGGGGTAGGCAATGACTGTTCAGATGAATCATTTCCTCCAAATTAGCTTGCACGGAGGCCACTCCTTCTTTACCACTAGGTGTAAGTCCTGGAACTCCCTCTCCTCTCTACTGTGGGATTACCTTCATCACAAAGGCTGCATTGGTTCAAGAAGTCGGCTCTCATCTTCGCAAGGGCATTATAACTACATTTAAAAGACATTTGGACAATCACATGGAGAAGAAAGATTTAGAGGGACATGGGACAAATGCAGGCAGGTGGGACAAGTGCAGATGGGGCATCTTGGTCAGCAAGTTTGGTCGAAGAGCCCATTTCTGTGCTGTATAACTATATGAGACTATTGTATAGGACCAGAAAAGTGAATGGTAGGATCCTAGAGAGTGCTGGAAAACAGAGATATCTAGGAATAAAGGTACATAGTTCCCTGAAAATGGCATCAAGGTGGATATGATGATGGAGAAGGCCTTTGACATGTTGACCTTCATCAGTAAGGAATTCAGTAAAGAAGTTGAAATGTTATGTTACAGTTGTGCAAGACATTGGTGAGGCTGCACATGGAGCATTGCGTTTAGTTTTGATCACCCTGCTGTTGGAAAGATGACATTAAGATTGAAAGAGTGCGGAAAAGATTTATGTCAATGTTGCCAGTCGCGAAGACCTGAACTATAAGGAGAGTTTGGATTTTATTCCATGAAACGCTGTAGGCTGAGGGGTGATCTTATACAGGTGCATAAAATAATGGGACAAATAGATAGGGTGAAAGCACAGTCATTTTACCAGCATAGGGAAATCAACAACTATAGGGCATAGGTTTATGATGAGAGGGGAGAGATGTTATAGGTATTTGAGGGGCAGCTTTTTTTCACACTGGGGTAGATGGAATGAGTTCCCAGAGGAAATAGTTGAGGTAGGTATAATAAGAACATTTAATAAAACATTTAGACAGGTACATGGATAAGAAAGGTTCAGAGTAACATGGGCCAACTGTAGGTAAATGTTTCAAGCTTAGATGTGGCATCTGGTTAGGCATTTGTCAAATGATCTGTTTCTGTGCTGTGTGATGTTATGACTCTATTAAGGATGGGCAATAAAATGCTGCCTTTGCCAAGCTGCCTGGATCCTCTTTATAGGAATAAATGGAGCTTCAGCCATGTTTTCCTGGTGAAATTTGTTCTGATCAAATGACCAAAATTAGATTGTGGCATTAAATGTCTGTTGATCCTGTGTTGAACAGGTTAATGGTTCAAATGTTCAAGGAGTCAATGCGCAAGTTATTGTTTACCAGAGGAAGTCTGGAGGGCTGTTCAGGCAGCGGCTGATTGGAGACCTGTTCCGTACCCCGCACTCCCTGCCTCAGGTATGTACAGTAGACTCTTCACACCCTCCTGCTGTGAAATGGCTGGTTGAATCCACACTCCAACCCCCACAAGCCTGTTCCGCAGTTAGTTAGACCAAGGCTAATCCATACTGGAACCCCATTTATACTACACCTGTATTCTGACTTGATTTGGAAACCTACCCTAGCCCAATCCAATTTACTCATTCTTATCCCACATTCCCCAGAATCCCAAATCAGCAATAATCTGCTGGTTTTGATTATGACATTTTTACTTAAACCCTTAGATCCAGAGAATTCCCAGATGGGGGCTATTCCCAGTGAGAAGATTTCCTTCCTAAGCTGTGCAGTTTGACTCATTTCTGGTCTTTCTCCACATCCCCTCGTACTCCCTCCCTCCCCCCCCACCCCTTCCCCACCACCACTGCACCCCAACCTCACCAGCAATCAAATCCCTTCATCCTTTTGCAAGTTAGGCCTCCACCCACCTATGCATATATCACATCTGGAGGGATTGTGAGCAGATTGTTTTCCTTCCCTTTGCTGCTTCTGTTTCCCAACAAGTGCAGGAAACGTGGGTTATATCACCAATGACTATCCAGTACACCCTGAGAGAGAGAAGAATATGCAGACAAAAAACGATCTTGGGTCGGGGGCAAAGATCATCGAGTTGATGGGTGTACACAATCTGTTGTCTCAAACATCAACCAGAAATAGTGGAAACACTCATATGTGTTTAACACTCCAAATCTGAGGAAGGACATTATTGCCATAGAGGGAGTGCAGAGACGGTTCACCAGACTGATTCCTGGGATGTCAGGACTGTCTTATGAGGAAAGACTGGATAGACTTGGTTTATACTCTCTAGAATTTAGAAGATTGAGAGGGGATCTTATAGAAACTTACAAAATTCTTAAGGGGTTGGACAGGCTAGATGCAGGAAGATTGTTCCCGATATTAGGGAAGTCCAGGACAAGGGGTCACAGCTTAAGGATAAGGGGGAAATCCTTTAAAACCGAGATGAGAAGAACTTTTTTCACGCAGAGAGTGGTGAATCTCTGGAACTCTCTGCCACAGAGGGTAGTTGAGGCCAGCTCATTGGCTATATTTAAGAGGGAGTTAGATGTGGCCCTTGTGGCTAAGGGGATCAGGGGGTATGGAGAGAAGGCAGGTACGGGATACTGAGTTGGATGATCAGCCATGATCATATTGAATGGCGGTGCAGGCTCGAAGGGCCGAATGGCCTACTCCTGCACCTAATTTCTATGTTTCTATGTCAGACAGGCATCTGAGGAGGGAGAAACAACATTTATTATTTAAATGTGATGAGGCTTTCTCATTACATAGAAAGAAAAAGACTTGAGAGCACCCAGACGGTTAAACTCTACAGACGATACCTGAACCACTATATTTCCAGTTTTCTCCATTCTGTTCCCCAGATTGCCTCATCACAGAGTTTAGCTTTGGTATTACATATCTAATCAATCTGGTCGACAGCAGTATTAACTCTTGAACAGGCACCCCCAGCCCATGCTGTCAGGGTCTGTGTTAGATTAACACGTCAGTAGCAGAGACTCTGCTGGAAAATTCATCAGTTTCAGCTGGCTCTGTTTCTTGGTTCCCTCAACCTCATCCGGGACTAATCCACCTTCCGCTCTCGATAACAGTCTCATGAAGAATACTTTGCATTTCCTTATGACTTCGATTTGGCCAACATTATTTGGCCCATTGGATTCCCCAATTAATTTTCCCTATTAACTGTTCTCTTGCCATTCCTATCAATTCCCCCAGATTTTACCACCCACTGGGACACCAGGGGCAATTTACATTAGCAATTTAACCTTCCAATGTACCTTTGGGAGGAAACTGGGGAAATGCATAAGTAGAAGGTGCAAACACCATCCAGACAGCACCGGAGATTGGAATGGAACCCATGTCACCGGAGCTGCAAGGCAGTGACTCCCAAAAGCCGCGGTGCGGAACTGCGGTTATCGTTGCTGCCTGGCAATGGCAGCCAAGTATTACAGCCCCCCCATTAATGCTGGTGCTCGTGGGGTTTACAGTGTGAATACAACCTGCAGCATGGTGATGATCAGAACCACTCCGCTGTCATGACATTTCCTACCCAACAGGTGCATGTTTTCATCAACGGCATTCCCAGCAACTGCTCCGGAAACTGTGGATACATGTGGAATTCTGCGAAAACCCCAGTCATTACAGGCATCAGCCCAAGCAGAGGTATGTGCTCAAACCAGGGGGGAATGTTTCCGCTCAGGGGGGTACGTTGCACAAGAGGCCAACATTTCTGGGCTTCCTCATTTCAGACGGAGGTGCGGAGACATTTCTTCTTTCAACAGTTTGTGAATGTTCATTTTCTCTACCGACCGAGCTGTGGAGGCAGAGCCGCTAAATATACTGAATTCAGTGTTTGACAGAGTACAGTAGAGGGGGATGGGGAGAGGGGTTGAGGCAAGACTGGGATTGAATGGTGGAGAAGATTCGAAGGACCGGGTGGCCTCCACCTCCGCTGTTTCATCTCATGTTCTAACTCCACAGTCACCTCCTTCCACCTGCCTTCAGCAAATTCTGGGCACGTCCCTCAGGCTGCAGCCTGTACCTCCTTTACACGTTATGTACATCCGAGCAGAGTGACCATGGCTGAATCCACCATCTTAAATCCAGACCAGCACAAGAGTGCCCTTCCCACAGTGTAACACCCAGTCGTGGCCATACTGTACCATCCAACCCATAGCAAGTCACCTTGTCACCGCCCCCTCCATAACTCCCTTGTCAATTCTTCCCTTCCCTCTCGTACCACCCACTCCCCGGGCACTTTCCCTTGCAACCGCAAGAGATGCAACACTTGTCCCTTTACCTCCCCCCTCGACTCCGTTCAAGGACCCAAGCAATCGTTCCAGGTGCGACAGAGGTTTACCTGCATCTCTTCCAATCTCATCTATTGCGTCCACTGCTCTAGATGTCAGCTGATCTATATCGGTGAGACCAAGCGGAGGTTGGGCGATCGTTTCGCCGAACACCTCCGCTCGGTCCGCAATAACCAAGCTGACCTCCCGGTGGCTCAGCACTTCAACTCCCCCTCCCAATCCCTCTCCGACCTCTCTGTCCTGGGTCTCCTCCATGGCCACAGCGAGCAGCACCGGAAATTGGAGGAACAGCATCTCATATTCCGTTTGGGGAGTCTGCATCCTGGGGGCATGAACATTGAATTTTCCCAATTTTGTTAGTCCTTGCTGTCTCCTCCCCTTCCCCAGTCCCCCTGCTGTCTCCTCCCATCCCCCAGCCTTCGGGCTCCTCCTCCTTTGTCCTTTCTTGTCCCCGCCCCCGATCAGTCTGAAGAAAGGTTTCGGCCTGAAACGTTGCCTATTTCCTTCGCTCCATAGATGCTGCTGCACCCGCTGAGTTTCTCCAGCTTTTTTGTGTACCTTCATAGCAAGTCATGTTGACCGTGTCCAATGTGTAATATCCAGGCCAGAGCAGGCCTTAGTGACCATGCCCATTGTGTAATATCCAGGCCAGCACAGTGTGCCCACATACACTGTGTAATATCCAGGCCAGCATAGTATGCCCATGTCCACTGGCTTTGCCCAGGACAGTATATAGTAACCATGCATGCTGTGTATGTCCAGCCCAGAGCACAGTGACCATGCTCACTCACATTGTAACACCTAGCCCAGAGCAGGTTTAGTGACCGTGTCCACTGTGTAATGTACAGACCAGCACAGAGTGACCACGTCCACTATGTTAAGTCTAGTCCAGGGTGGAGTAAATGTGTCCTCTATATAACGTCCAACCCAGGGCAGGGTGACTATGATCATACCCACCATCTTACATCCAACCCAGAACAGGGAGACTGTGATCTTCCCCACAGTAGAACGTCAAGCCCAAAGCACAGTGCAAATTTACACCCTGTAATGTCCAGCCCAGAGCAGGCCGCAGTGACTGTGACCAACGTCTAACTCTACCCTTTGCTCCTGCAGGTTCGGCTCTTTCAGGCACGGTCCTGACCATCTCGGGCTACCGGTTCGCCAACAGTTCAAAGACAGACACTACCTGGGTTGCGATTGGGGAAGCCAATTGTACGATCACGAGAGTAACTGGTGAGCTGATGCTGAAAACCAAAGGTGTCTTTGTGGTGTGTGGGGGCGAATCACTGGACTACTGGCTTGCCACGTGTACAGGAGGCAGAGCTGAGGGCTCCTTCCTATGCATCGGGAGCAGCCATTCGACAGTGCAGTCTCCAGCAGCTGAGAAAGGAACTGCAGAAGGGTCCCGACCGGAAACATCATCTGTTCATTTCGTCCACAGATGCTTCCTGTCCCGCTGAGCTCCTTCAGCACTTAGTGTTTTACTCTCAGTTTCTTCAGAAGCATGGGCGGAGGTCATAGCTCCAACACTGGGTGTCGTTTCTGCTCCCTCATGCTATTCATATGCTTCACTTAGTTCCAAATATTTCCACAGTTCTCCTTAGAGGATGTGATGGTCCCTGCCATTCCCTGAGGCAGACCATTCCATTCCCAAACACCCCGTGAGTAACAACATTGCTCCCACGGCCCCTCCTTATCAACTGAGGAGCAAAGAATTGAGAGAGTGGATCACTGGTGTTTTTGTTTCCTTAACAAAGAGCTTTTATTGCATAATCACTTACAAAATACTGCACAGATCAAAACTGTGACAGGACTTCTGCAGGGATCTGGGACGATTTTTGCTTGTGATATATACACATGATTTGGACATAAACGTAGATAGGTTGATCAGTAAATTTGCAGATGACACCAAGATGGCTGGGATCACGTGCTGTGGGGAAGGCTGTCAAAGTATACAGCGGGATATTGAACGACCACAAAAATGCGCAGAGAGATAGCAGATTGAGTTTAATCCAAGCAAATGCGATGTGCTATACATCAGGAGGTTGTACATAATGGGAAATTATGCAATCAAAGGCAAGATCCTTAACGAGGGCTTTTAACCGAGCAAAGTATTCCACTGTGACTGAATGAATATAACCAGACATAACATGACTCCAAAGCGCACTGGAGATCTTAACAGCGAAATAAGGCTTGTTCAAAGAAAACAAAGTCCTGCATTTTCTCGAAATCTGAAATTAAAACAGAAAATGTTGGAAGTACTAGTAGATTTCTGGAGAGACACAGAATTAGTGTTTCAGGTTAATAATTGTTCAACAGAACTGGAATAATTCCGAGATTAATATATTTATAATATGGACAAGGAGGGGTTGGTTGTGAACACAAGGGAAGGTCAATGATAGGGGGCAGAATGGAGCACAAGATAATAGTGCAAGCGGAAAGGGAGCAGTAGTGGGGACAAAATAGAGGAGCCCAGAATATTAAAATGAAACACGGTAAGAAACACAGATACATAGAAATTAGGTGCAGGAGTAGGCCATTCGGCCCTTCGAGCCTGCACCGCCATGCAATATGATCATGGCTGATCATCCAACTCAGTATCCTGTACCTGCCTTCTCTCTATGCCCCCTGATCCCTTTAGCCACAAGGGCCACATCTAACTCCCTCTTAAATATAGCCAATGAACTGGCCACAACTACCTTCTGTGGCAGAGAATTCCACAGATTCACCACTCTCTGTGTCAAAAATGTTTTCCTCATCTCGGTCCTAAAAGATTTCCCCCTTATCCTTAAACTGTGACCCCCTTGTTCTGGACTTCCCCAACATCTGGAACAATCTTCCTGCATCTAGCCTGTCCAACCCCTTAAGAATTTTGTAAGTTTCTATAAGATCCCCCCTCAATCTTCTAAATTCTAGCGAGTACAAGCCAAGTCTATCCAATCTTTCTTCATATGAAAGTCCTGAATCCCAGGAATCAGCCTGGTGAACCTTCTCTGTACTCCCTCTATGGCAAAAATGTCCTTCCTCAGATTAGGAGACCAAAACTGTATGCAATACTCCAGGTGTGGTCTCACCAAGACCCTGTACAACTGCAGTAGAACCTCCCTGCTCCTATACTCAAATCCTTTTGTTATGAAATTTACAAGCAGCATAATAGTTTTATTGGTGATTGATTGATTTTAATGATGTAATTTTGCTTTCATTTTATCATTAGATACTGAAATTACTTGTCTGGTTGGGCCAGGCTTCACCACAGTGTCCCCACTCACACTCTACGTCGCTGAGCTTGGCTTTGCAAAACACTCAGGCAACAGGATGTTTACTTTCACCTATGAGCTGGAGGTTACCGGCATTTTTCCTTCTGAGGGCAGTACGGAAGGTAACGATTACAAAATAGGTGGATAGCCATTTAATTAATCGTTAAAGTAATAAACTGCTCCATTCAATAATACTTAAAACCTCAGCACAAGCAGTGGACAGATACTTAAAAGAACTAAAGACCATGAATGTCAAGTTTAAAGTTTTAATTGAACTACATTTTGTGTGGATTTCAGCTCTATTCAATAGATTAATTGAAAGGACAAACAGTTTCTGGCATTAGTGTAAAACTAGACTAAGTGCAGACCCGTTGGGTCTGCTCTCCCAACACAATATTCCACCACTCACCCGTTCCCCCAATGCAACCCATTCCCCCAACGCAATATTCAACCACTCACGCATAGCCCCCAAATGTGCAGGAGCAGCTCATTGCCCATAATCCCCAGCACTCCCTCTTCTTTTCCATCTCCTCCTCCCCTCCCCAATCCCTCTCTCACCTCTCCCTCCCTCTCCTTTCCCCTACCCTCTGACACTCCCTCTCTCTGTAACCTCTCCCCTCCCTATCCCCCCACCACTCCCTCCATTCCCCACCTCCCCTACTCCTTACCTCCCCCTATCTCCCCCACTACTCCTCCTCACACCCCCCCATTGCACTCCCCTCCATCTATCCCCCATTCCCTACCTCCCCCACTCCCCCGTCCTCTCCTATTCCTCCTCTTCCCCCACTCTCCCTCCTCACCTCCCCCACTTTCCCCCATCTCCCTCCCTACCCCCTCCTCTCCCTCAATGCCCCCACTCTCCCTCTTCACCTCCCCAGGATCTTTCCCCTCTCCCCCCCCTTCCCCAATCACTCCCACCCTACCCTCCATAACTCCGCTCCCCTCCCTCCCCCCCCATCCCTACTCTTTCCCCACCCCATCCTATCTTTCTATCCCCCCTCATCCCCCCCCTCACCTCCCCCTATCCTCCCCATATTCCTCCTCACCTCCCCCTCTGCCCCCCTCTCCCTCTATTCCCCACTCCCTACCCCCCCCCTCACCCCCCCCCCCCCCCCCCCGTCCTCTCCCTCTATTCTCCCTCCATCCCCACCAGACATGAGGCAGGAAAAAAATGAAAAAAGAGACAGAGATAACTGCTATCTTTGCTAATAATACCCAGACCCTACAAAATGCAAATGGTTTTAAAAGTAGACAAAAATGCTGGAGAAACTCAGCGGGTGAGGCAGCATCTATGTGCGAAGAAATAGGTGATCTTTTGGGTCGAGCCCCTTCTTCAGACTGATGTGGGGGGGGGCGGGAGCGGGAAGAAGAGGCGGAGACAGTGGGCTGTGGGACAGCTGGGAAGGGGAGGGGAAGGAGGCAGACAGCAAGGATTACCTGAAATTGGAGAAGTCAATGTTCATACCGCTGGGGTGTAAACTACCCAAGCAACTTATGAGGTGCTGTTGCTCCAATTTACGGTGGTGCTCACTCTGGCCATGGAGGAGGCCCAGGACAGAAAGGTCGGATTTGGAATGCGAGGGGGAGTTGAAGTTCTGAGCCACCGGGAGATCAGGTTGGTTAATGCAAACTAAGTGGAGGTGTTCGGCGAAGTGATCGCCAAGCCTACGCTTGGTCTCACCGATGTAGAGCAGTTGACAGCTAGAACAGTGAATGCACTAGAAGAGGAGGTGCAGGTGAACCTCTGCCGCACTTGGAAAGACTGCTTGGGTCCTTGGATGGAGTCGAGGGGGGAGGTAAATTGACAGGTGTAGCATTTCCTGCGGTTGCAAGGGAAAGTACCAGGGGAGGGGATGGTTTGGGTGGGAGGGGACAAATTGACCAGGGAGTTATGGAGTAAGTGGTCTCTGCGGAAAGTCGAAAGGGGAGGAGATGGGAAGATGTGACCAGTGGTGGATCCCGTTGGAGGTGGCGAAAATGTCAAAGGATTATCTGTTGTATGTGACGGCTGGTAGGGTGGAAGGTGAGGACAAGGGGGACTGTCCTTGTTACGAGTGGGGGTGATGGGAAGTGAGAGTGGAGCTACGGGATATAGAGGAGACCCTGGTCAGAGCCTCATCTATAGTCGAAGAGGGGAACCCCCATTCCCTAAAGAATGAGGACATCTCCAATTCCCTGGTGTGGAACACCTCATCCTGGTTGCAGATGCGGCGTAGACGGAGGAATTGGGAGTAGGAGATAGAGGGCTTACAGGAAGCAGGGTGGGAAGAAATGTAGTCCAGATAGCCATGGGAGGTAGTGGGTTTGTAGTAGATGTCGGTCAGTAGTCTGCTACGTGCGATGGAGATAGTGAGGTCTAGAATCAGTAGGGAGATGTCGGAAATGGTCCAGGTGAATTTGCGTTTCTTAAACAAATGATTTTAAAATATCTCTTTACCCACCATGGCTAAAGATTACAAAGACTTGCACATTACAGTGCCTTTGCTGGTCTCCTGGACTCCAGTGAATCACTGCAGGCAGCAGTACAATATAAGAAGGGTGTCAGCTTGCCCGATGGCAAGTGGGCCCTTGATGAAGTGGGCCCCCTATATCAAGTGGGCCCCTGATGAAATGGGCCCCCTTTGTCTCCTAGCAACCAATATTTTTAGACCCAGTCTGCCACTGTATAAGAAGCTCACTGAATGGAGAAAAATAGGATTCTGGTGCTTTGAAATGGGCAGCCTGTTCTATGAAGTACATCTGGGGTTGGAGCCAAATCTTGCAGACTGGTGCCAGAGAAGACATTTTCTCCCAGAGGCAATGGACACCTGAACAGGATTGAGCAGGTGGTGAGGACTGGGGTCAGTGCAATTTAAGACTAGATGTTAGGGCTGGTGAATTGATATTGGCTGTGGCGATGAGAACAGGTGGGAGAGGTGGGTAAATGGTAGAATAGCTGGATAGTCAGTGAGAGGCAAGACTGGAAATTGGAGCCCACTTTGCATCACATCCACTGCCCTTACATTCAGAGCACTGTTTCTGCCCTTCTGTTTCAGGTGGAACCATCCTGACAATATCCGGCTCCAGTTTCCCTCCCGACATGGCAGTGCTGATCGGAGAGAAAAACTGCACACTCCTCACACAATTCCTGTTCGAGATAACCTGCAGAACTCCACCTGTGAGTGGGTGGTCGTCCTTGTAGTGAGGGGATGCTGCAAGCCAGGGACGGAGGCTGGGTGGGGTGAAGGGGTTGTGTGTTGGTGGGTCTACTTTGGGTTGAAGGGAGAGTGGGTGAATGGGATGGGAAGGAGAGGTGAGTGGGGTGGAGAGGATGTGTTGGGGTGGAGAGGGTGGTGCCAGCATGGGTGGGTTGGTGGAGGGGTGTTTAGGGTATGGTGGCAGAGGTGGTTTGAGGGGATGGGGTGGAGAGGGTGTGTTGGGTGGAGGAAGTGTGCATGGGTGGAGGGGTTGAGGGGGTATTGGGGTGGAGTGGGGGGTGTTGAGGTGGAGGGGTGAGTGGGTGGTGTGTGGTTGAAGGGCGCTTGGGTGGAGGTGTGTGTGTGTTGGAATGGAGGGGTGATTGGGGTGGATTGGTGTATCGGGTTCTAGGGCAGTGTGAGGTGTAGAAGGGATAGAGAGGGTGCATTGAGGTGGAGGGAGTGTGTTGAGATGTGGAGTGGATTGGAAAGGTTGTGGGTTCTGGGGTTGGTGTGTGGGATGGAGGTGGGCATGTGGAGTGGAGGCAGTATGTGGGATAGAGGAGTTGGGATGGAGGAAAGGTGGTGGGTGTAGGTGTGAATGGGCAGAAGGGGTGTGTGGGTCAGGGTGACTGGGAGGAGTCAATGCGTGTAGTGTAGATGATGTGTGGGTGGTGGGGTTGCGGGTGGAGTGGAGAGGGTGGGATAAAGGAGATGGGGTCGAGGGGATGGGGTGGAGGGATTTATTGTTTCTGACCTGTGCGAACCTGTCTCTCTTCCCCCTCACCCTCCACCCCCTCTCCCTGTCCTTTTACAGACTAATGAGTGTTAGGCTAGTGTGTTGTTCATCCAGGGCCAAACAGTCACTTTCACTGGACAGCTTCCTGCCTCCTCCTTCACACTAGTACAGCAAGCTCACAATCCCACTGGGAGCATAGTTTGGAACTATGAATGCGAAACTCCCAGCATTTTTTAATCATCACACCTAACTGAGTGTGAATATCTATTCCACAAGTTTACACTATGTCCTGCTGCTCTGCAGTCTGGAATAGCGCAGAGATAGATTTGCTGCATTATGTCACCAAAGACCCGTGTTCAATCCTGACTAGGGGTGCTGTCCATACGGAGTTTGTTCGTTCTCCCCGCTTGGGTTTTCCCGGGGTAATTCAGTTTCCTCCCACACTACAAAGACGCACAGGCTTGTAGATTATTAGGTTTGGGTAAAGTTGTCCCTTGAGTGTACGATACTGTTCGTATAGGGGGTTTTGGTCAGTGCAGATTTGTAGGGTCGATGGGCCTGTTTACCGCAATGTATCTCTAACTAAAGATAAACTAAACTACAGTGTGTGTGTAGTTTAAATAAATCTGTATAAAATAATTGGGATTTTAGCAATGAAATTAACCCATTTGTTACGGGGAGCGTGTGACGATGTTTAGGCTTTGATGTGCACTTGATGTACTGTGTGGGACCTGAGGGGTTACCTCTGAACATAGACCCCCATCATCACAGAATGATTCTCTGTAACAACCATTTCCTGTATCCATCCATCAGCCCTGTCACAAAGTGCCCTAAAATATAATAATGATGTCAAGGCATCATAAATGTTGGTTGAAATGGGAGCTGCAAGGGGAATTAAGTCAGTTGGATGTCATAAATTATAGTCTCAAGCCGTTCGCTGGTCCTTAA